>NC_042615.1:542045767-542324747 GCF_901001135.1 Rhinatrema bivittatum | reverse complement strand
ATATTCTCTATTTATTTCTCCATTCCTTTCCTAATAGTTCCTAGCATTCTATTTGCTTTCTTGGCTGCTGCTACCCACTGAACAGAATATTTCAAAAAATGATCAATGATGACACCTAGATCCTTTTCCTGAATGGTGATTCCTAACTGTGTAGCTAGAATTTGGGTTACTCTTCCCCAAGTGCATCACTTTGCACTTGTCCACATTAAATTTAATTTGACATTTGTAAGCCTAATCTCCCAGTTTTCCAAGGTCCTCTTGCAATTTCTCAAAATCTTCTTGTGATAATAACAACTTTGAATAATTTTGTGTCATCAGCAATTTTGATCACCTCACTCGTTGTCCCCATTTCCAGATCATTTATGAATATATTGACAAGCAGTGATCCCAGAGCAGATCTTTGAGGCACTCCGCTATTCGCTCTTTCTCCACTGGGAAAATGTACAATTTAGCCCTATTCTATGTTTTCTATTTTTTAACTGGTTTGGCAACCCACAATAGGGACACTGCCTCCTGGTCCCATGACTTTTTAATTTCCAAATGTGCATTGAGTGAAAAAATAATTTTTCTATTCTCTGATTACTTTAAATGTGCTACTTGCTAACTTCATGGAGTATCCCCTAGTCCTTCTATTATCTGAAAGAGTAAATAACCGATTCACATTTACCCATTCTAGACCTCTCATGATTTTAAAGACCTCTATCATATTCCACCTCAGCCGTCTCTTATCCAAGCTGAACAGCCCTAACCTCTTTAGTCTTTTCTTATAGGGAAGCAGTTGCATCCCCTTTATCATTTTGGTTGCCCTTCTCTATACCTTCTCTATCACAACTATATCTTTTTTGAGATGCAGTGACAAGAATTGTACACAGTATTCAAGGTGCGGTCTCGCCATGGATCGAAACAGAGGCATTATGACATCCTGTGTTTTATTCACCATTTCCTTCCTAATAATTCCTAACATTTTGTTGGCTTTTTTGACTGCCATAGCACACGATTTCCGAGTGCTATGGCACTCGGAAATCGACGATTTCAAAGTATTATCCACTATGATGCCTAGGTCTTTTTCCTTGGCGGTAGCTCCTAATATGGAACCTAACATCGTGTAACTACAGCATGAGTTATTTTTCCCTATATGCATCACCTTGTACTTATCCACATTAAATTTCATCTGCCATTTGGATGCCCAATTTTCCAGTCTCACAAGGTCCTCTTGCAATTTATCACATCCTGGCAGGATCATAAAAAATGTGATTTAACCATAAAAAGTGTGATTTCAATCATCAAAGTGTGATTTAACCACTTTTGAATAATTTCAAATTTGATTACCTCACTCATCATATTCCTTTCCAGATCATTTATAAATATATTGAAAAGCATGGGTTCTAGTACAGATCCTTGAGGCACTCCACTGTGTACCCTTTTTCACTTATAAAATTGTTTGTTTAATCCTACTTTCTGTTTCCTGTCTTTTAACGTGTTTGTAATCCACGAAAGGACATCACCACCTATCCCATGACTTTTGACAGAGCCTCTCAGAGGAACTTGTCAAATGCCTTTTGAAATCCAAATATACCACATCCACTGGTTGACCTATATCTACAAGTTTATTAACCCCTTCAAAAAAGTGAAGCAGATTTGTGAGGCAAGACTTTGCCTTGCGTAAAGCCATGCTGACTTTGTTCGCATTAAACCCTGTCTTTCTATATGTTCTGTGAATTTGATTTTTAGAACCAATTTCCACTATTTTTCCTGGCACTCAAGTCAGGCTAACTGGTCTGTAGTTTCCCAGATCTCTCTTGAGGCATTTTAAATATTGGGGTTATATTAGCCACCCTACAGTCTTCAGGTAAAATGGATGATTTTAATGATAGGTTACAAAATTTAACTATAGATCTGAAATTTTTTATTTTTGAGTTCCTTTAGAACCATGGGTTTTATACCATCTGGTCCAGGTGATTTACTACTATTCGTTTGTCAATCAGGCCTACCCACATCTCTAGGTTAACTGTGATTTGGTCAGTTCATCTGAATCATTACCCATGAAAAACCTTCTCCAGAATTGGTATCTCCCCAACTATCCTCTTCAGTAAACACCAGAAGCAAAGAAATTGATTTAATCTTTCTGCAATGGCCTTATCTTCTGTAAGTGCCCCTTTAACCCTTCAATTATCTAACTGTTCTTGAGAGAAACAGTCATATACTATGATCAAATGGAGGGAAAAAATCACATTCCTTTGCAACAGAACAGACCTTTCAACCTTTCATTTTATGGCTAAAGTACTGATACTTTATGCATAAGCTCTGTTTCTTGTTTTTACTTGTTTTATGAAGTAATATGTAATAACTGACTATCATGATGAAAATGTTTATGATACACTTAGTTATATCTAGTTACATATATACTTACAAGATGCTACTATTTTGTTGCTCACTGACATGATAAAGTATGAATTGATGCCATTTTGTTAGTTCTTAGGTTGCTATTCTCTGCGTTCCTGGTATAAGCTGTCTGTATATTCACCCAACATTCAGATAGTACTTTTTCTTTGTAAGAAAGAACTAGGATAGATTTTTGAGACAGGGGTTTGTTTTTGTTTTTCACCTCTTGAACCAATGGTGGGTGGGGGAGTATATGCCACACCTGGGTTTAACTGTTCCAGACACCTAAAAATAACTATTAATAAGCTGCACTGCGCCAGTGGGAGCTGCTAATAGGACTGGAGATCATACTTCATCGCAGGGTAGAGAGACACCCAAATAACTGCACCTATGGAGCTTTTATTATGCAGGCTACATTGAGCACAGTGAGCCTGACATTGAATTCACCATGAAAGGTGGCTTATGTACTCTGACAAGTGGATGGCCCCCAAAAGTCAGAATAGGCTCACCTAGGCTCACCATGTGTACAACTATCTTAATGGTGATCATATCGGATGACAGAAGATACAGAGATAAGCTATGGATGCTCCTGGCAGATTAGAGGTATGTTTTGTGTTTTTAAATTGGCCAGTTTCTGAGTCAATTAAACTCCAGATGTACTTGAGCTTAGATGGGGTTTAGGTAATAATTGATGAGGATCATGTGACCAATTACACAGACAGAGCAACAAACTAATAGACTGCTTTTCCTCTTTAGTGAAGGTACTTTGTACATTGCAAACAGACATTGTTAGATCTGCTTGTCTGTTTGTAATCAGAATGAATTCACAAGCCCCTGACCAAGTAGAAATGCAAAAGACCTTCTATGCTTCATATTCTTGTTTCATCTCTATTTCTTGGATTACCTTTATGAACATCCTACACAAAAGACTATTGCTTCTTTGATTGCTTTAAATTTTTGATATTGTATTTTATATGCTTAGTTTTAGAATCATTCACAAATATCACATAATATGATAATTATGGTAACATGCTTACATGTAGTAAGTGGGAAATAATTTAACCCTTGGGATATTATTGGCTTTTCTTAATATTTCTTAATTACACCATCTCATGTTTGGTATATCATAGAATGTCCTATACCGTTAGCCCTAATGGCTAATTTTACACATAGTAATTTTCCTTGTCAAGGGAATAGAAACTTAAGTTATTTGCCCTTTTGACTGAACTGAAAATATATGCTTGTCTACACATTTCCTTTCTTAGTGCTTATTTTTAAACTTTTGGTGGGAGAAATGCACTAAAGAGTCTTCTCTGGGATGATGAGGAGGACAGCCAGGGGCCAGCAGTGGAAGTAGGAATAGGTAGTCCAATCCGGACAAGGTGGAGTCCTGGAGATCTGGGTGCCAACGAGTACAGGAGGAAGGCAGCGTTGAGGACCTGCTCCTCCAGAGGGGAGGAGCTAGCAATCTGTTATGATCTGCTCCTCCAGAGGGGAGGAGTTAGCAATCTGTTAGGATCTGCTATGCTGATGAGAGGAGCAAGCAGATGAGAGTTATCAGTCTGTTGTGCTCAGCTCCTGAAGTGGGAGGAGTGAGCACTCTAATGTAAATAGGTGAATCCTTGGGCCGATGGCAGATGACAGCGCCCCCAGGAGGATATCCTGAGAGGGACCACCGGCTAGGCTTGGGTATGGATACAGACACAGACAGTTCTTTATTAGACAGGTTAGTAGAACCATCAGAGATAGCAGTAGTGAGCTATATGCCCGACAGGGCTGAAGTCCCTCAGATACTGGAACTGCGATCCCAGGGTTGCTGAGCTGTAGAGAGACTATAGATAGTGAGTAGACAGGTATGATGTATACATAGCCAGTAGTAGATGACACACTCACATAGTTTCTTAAAGAGGCTCAGTAGCTGGAAGGAGTTAGGCCCTCGAGGAGTGAGTACCTGGTTCCAGGGAAAGCTCTGAGAGAGCGGTGGTAACTCACGAATGTATCTGTGATAGCTTCCAGGCAGTAAAGAATCTTCAGAGTATTCAGGAACATGGGCCCTCAAGGAGTGAGTACCGGTTCTTGTCTGCAATCTGAAATAGAGAAGAGAGAGCGAGGCTCCCGAGGAGTGGGTACCTCTGGTAAGTCCGAGAAGGCAGAGTAGCTTGGACGAATTCGTATTCCTTGACCGAGTTCGATTTGTAGTCCTTGCTAACTCAAATCGTAAGCGTAAGTGAAGACCTTTTATGTTGGAAGCGGATGATGTCAATTAAGGAGGACACCCCTGAGGTTCGCGCCCTAGCTGGTACATACTTCGGAGTGTGCGCGTGTGCCCTACGTCATCAGAAACATGGCAGATCCTCAGCATCGAGCCAGTCCGGGGATGCTGGGGAGAAGCGGCATGGAGACGCCGCGGTGGCAAGCCGTCCATCAGACCCGGAGGGAGTCACCACAGAGGTAGAGAGGGTGGAGCGAGGGCGAAGAGCAGCCACGAGCACAACAGGCAGAGGGCGCCCAAGTAAGAGCAGGCCAAAGCCTGAAAAGCCAAGTCCAGAATGAAGATGAGTAGAGCATCGTAGAGCAGGTTGAAGTCAGGGCAGGTGGCAGGTGGCAGGTGGCAGGCAAGGAGAATAGCAAGGCAAGCGTAGATCAATTCCAGAAGTCAGCAGAAGAATGGTCAGGCAAGGCAAAGGTCAATACCAGGAGACAAGCAATAGCGTGATCAGATGTAGCAGAGGTCAATACCAGGAGTCAAGCAGTAGCATGGTCAGACGAAGCAGAGGTCAATACCAGGAGTCAAGCAGTAGCATGGTCAGATGAAGCAGAGGTCAATACCAGGAGGTCAGTCAATGGAAAAAGCAAGGTAGACACGAACACAGGAACAGGAACGGGCACCAGGGTCAGGAACAGAACACAGATGAATCAAGAACAAGCAACTCAGGACACGACCAGTGTGGAGACCTGTTGCCAAGGCAAGGAAACATTGGCTGGGCCCGGCCTTATAAACCAGGACCCAGTGACGTCATCATCCAGGGCCACGGATGAGGTTCCGCCGCAGCCCCTTTAAAAGAACAGCTGATGCATGTGTGCACGCGCCTAGGGAGGGTTGCAGCGCAAGATGGCGGCATCTCCCCACGGAGCAGGAATGTCTGCTGCAGAGTTGAGAGCATGAGGAGCAGCCTGGGGTCGAAGGCAGCGGTCACCAGCCGTGAGAGCAGCAGAGCCAGGAGCTGGAGCAGGCGAACAGGGGTAAGAGGACCTGGCCGTGGGCCTGCCGTAGCTGGCACACGCAACACTGGATGGACCCAATTTGGTCTTCTTCCGCCACCATTTACTTTGTTACTATAGAAAGGGCTGTTGCCTAGACTCTCTTCAGGATTGGACCTGCTTAAACCTGGAAAAGTGTAGTTGTAGGAGGGTGAAATGTGTGGCTTTGAGTGTTTGGATTCTGAGTTGTAGAGCTGTGGTCCAGATGATTCAAGGATTGTTGACTGGTCAGGTCAGTTCCTCACTGTTAAAGTGGTTACTTACCGAGCAAATCCTCTTTTTCTTCCCCAGTCTAATATTTTGGTGTTGTATATAAAAATTGCAAACAAGGATCCTGACTACTTATTGCTTATGTTGCTGGCATATGTAATTAAATTGCTGTTCCCTTAAAGCGTATGCAGTGAAAACAATTCATAAGTCTGTTGTGCTGGGTGCTTCCAGGGAGATGAAAATAAGTATTTCACTCATTAATGTTTTTTTCCATCCCCTCCAAAAATGATGAAATGCCCTTAGTGATTTAGAAAGATAACCATTATTTCCTAGTCATGATAATATCTTCCAGGAAAATAGATGAAAATGGCAGTCTAATTAAGTTCTAATTGTTGTTGCTATATATTCAGTCTGTAAACCCCCACATACACCTACATACATATGTACACACACATCTGCCTAAAGATAAACCAGACACTAAAATTCACCCGGTGTATAATTTTTACAAAATGTTTTTTACATATAGGTGACCCTCTATATACCACCTTGGCACTGTTGGTAACAACAATTCTGTATAACAATCAATTTTTTCTTTCTGAAAATTTTTTTTAGAGAGCAGGAGATGGTTTCATATATTTTATAACACCATCCAGGTGTCAATGTTTTTTCTTTTAATCATTAACACACCTTCCGCCTCCAATTATTTATTTTAAATTTTTATATTAAATGCCAAGCTGGGTTATAGAGCGTAAACCCTTTATTTAAACCGGAAACAATACAGACGCCGCCGGGAATGGTAGAGAGGAGCGGAGGCTCGACTGAGCACCGGAGAAATTGGACACCAGTTCTACAGAGAAAATTACTCATTAAGGAACAAACATACCCTGAGGAAGACAGCAACTTGCAAATGTTGAAACTTGCGCAAGTCGGGAGAAAAAAAGACATTCGCTAGAAAGCTAAGTAATTTGCAGTTGGTCCCGGGACGGCTTAAAAAATAAAAAAAAGTGCTAGACACAGTAAAAATATTTTTAATAATGGAACACAAACAGTGATTAAAAATAAAGGGTTTACGCTCTATAACCCAGCTTGGCATTTAATATAAAAATTTAAAATAAATAATTGGAGGCGGAAGGTGTGTTAATGATTAAAAGAAAAAAACATTGACACCTGGCTGGTGTTATAAAATATATGAAACCATCTCCTGCTCTCTAAAAAAAATTTTCAGAAAGAAAAAATTGATTGTTATACAGAATTGTTGTTACCAACAGTGCCAAGGTGGTATATAGAGGGTCACCTATATGTAAAAAACATTTTGTAAAAATTATACACCGGGTGAATTTTAGTGTGTGGTCTTGATTATACTCATTTGGTGAGGATCTATATTTAGAGATAAAGATAAACCAGGGCATACAGATGATAAACCACCCCAAATGATTTTCCCTACTCAGGAAATGGCATAAGGTGCTGCTCATTCGCTGAATTCTTCCTGGTTAGTTGTTTCACAAGTCTGTGCAAGATGATGCCATGCCAATGTCGAAAGACAAGTTCCACTTGTGGAACAATTTGTAAGTTCTGAGAATTGTGAAATATGTCACAATAGACAGAAGATCTTCTCCTGTTACCTATATAATCTAAAAGTGGGTGAGAATTCAAGTTTGCACCTGATCTGGTTAGAAGCATGCACTCCTTTGCATATTAGGGGCAATTTTCAAAATTAGGCAAGTCCTTTAATCCATAGACTTTTTACCAGTTCTCAAAGGGAAAATATGTGTGCAGTTTTCCATAGAGATTTGCCTCTGCTTTAGCTGCAAATAATTTTTCCCTAAAGCAATGTATGCAGTCTTAAAAAATATAAAACTGTGCATGCTGTTGCCTTGTCCAACCTAACCCCACCTCTAAGCCCACCTACTTTTCCAGTGTGTAAAAGTTCATTCTTTCCCGAGCCCCATGCACACTTCTATCCGGAGAAATGGTGGTCAATTTTCAGGCAGCCTACTGACCCACATAAATGTCTTTTGAAAATTGCCCTCATTGGGAGTAATTTTAAGACTGACCACATAAGTACTCTGAGTACTTTTTACCTGTGAGCCTTGCATCCATTGCCCCAGGAAAACACCTGTGTGCATTTGCATCTGCTAACTTGTGCACGTAGGTTTTCTGAGAAAAAGAATACAGATACTTTTGTGAATTCAAATGTAAGCATGTAAGTGCACACAAACTCTCCAACCCTGCCCCAGGAATGCCTTGCCCAACGGCAGGTAAAAATATGCACTGAGTGCAGTGGCGTAGCCAGAAATTATTTATTTCTAGCTGGGCCCAAGGTTAACATGGGTGGGCACTAAAGGGGCTGGTGGTCTTTATTGTTGCCCTGCAGGAAGGAGGCGATGTGCCAACGACCCTTCTTAGTTCTTCAGGGGGCAGGCAGTGAGGTGTCAGCAGCTCTGCGGGGCCTTTTCTCCTTTCATGGCAGTCGGGAGAAGAGGTGCTGACTGCCACACTGAACCTTTAATTTTTTGCACCGCGAGCAGGAGCGAAGCTGCCAGCAGCCCCGTGGCGCCTTTTATCGTGGTCCGCAGGCAGGAGGGTAGATAATGGTGGCCTGGCTGAGCCTACTTAACTTTGGCGGTGAGCAGGAGGATGCGTGGCAGTAAGGAGAGGGGCTGGGCCCTGAATAAGCAGGCAACTGTCAGCAGCATAGTAGCGGCCACCGTTTGCTGTGGAGTTAAACCACAGGCATCTTCAGTTGGGGTAAGGCGATGCAAATAAAAACGTAGCTGTGCTCGACTGGAGGGTTAAAATCCAGACAATTTTCCGGACATTTGAGCCCTCTGTCTAACTTCTGGACAGTACCTTAAAATTCCGTACTGTCCGGTGAAAATCTGTACAGTTGGCATCCTGGCTCAAGCCCCTCCCCCCAAGCCCCATCTCTAGCCTCCTCCTCATCCCAAGCCCCCTCCCCCACCCAACCCAGCTTTCAGCCCCTCACACTCATTTCCCCTCACCTCCAGCTAATCTCCCCCCAAACGCCCATCTCCAGCATCCTCCTCACACTCATTCCCCCCTCCCCCTCCCCCTCCAAGCCCCATCTCCAGCATCCTTCTCACACTCATTCCCCCATCCCCTCCAAGCCCATCTCCCAGCATCCTCCTCACACTCATCCCCCCTCCCCCTCCAAGCCCATCTCCAGCATCCTCCTCACACTCATTCCCCCCCCCCCCTCCAAGCCCATTCTCCAGCATCCTCCTCACACTCATTCCCCCCCTGCCCCTCCAAGCCCATCTCCAGCATCCTTCTCACTACTCATTCCCCCCCCTCCCCCTCCAAGCCCATCTCCAGCATCCTCCTCACACTCATTCCCCCCTCCCCCTCCAAGCCCATCTCTCAGCATCCTCCTCACACTCATTCCCCCTTCCCCCTCCACGCCCATCTCCAGCATCCTTCTCACACTCATTCCCCCCCTCCCCCTACCAACAGCCCATCTCCAGCATCCTTCTCACACTCATTCCCCCCTCCCCCCTCCAAGCCATCTCCAGCATCCTTCTCACACTCATTCCCCCCTCCCCCTCCAAGCCCATCTCCAGCATCCTTCTCACACTCATTCCCCCCTCCCCCTCCAAGCCCATCTCCAGCATCCTTCTCACACTCAAGCCCCCTCTCCCCCAAGCACATCTGTTTTGTCTGGATCCACTTGCCGACAGTGGGACCCTGCAGAGCTCCTTCCTGCAGGTAGTGTCAATCCTACCTCGGCCCAAGGTCCATAGATACAATATTTCCAAAAATTATATATTTTCTACAATGAACTCCTTTTTGGAGAAATATAGAATTAAACAAACAATTCTCAAAAAGTTAACCGGATAAGTAGCACCACACCAACTGGCCCAGTGCCCGGCCACTGGCTATCCAGTTATTCAGATAGCTGGATTTGTGACTTATCCAGCTATCTAGTGGCTGCTTATAATAACTGGATATTCAGCAGCTGCTAGATAACCAGACAAGTCCTACTTATCTGGCTATATTGCTTTAAACATGCTTTGAATATGCCAGCCAGTGAAGTTGTACATAGTAACATAGTAAATAATGGCAGATAAATACCAAAATGGTCCATGCATTCCGCTCAGCAAACTATTCAGGGTAGTAACTGGCAAACTGCTACTCTGTTCAAATTACCCTTTCTTCTGTTCAGGGTGGTAACTGCCACTGCAAGCAGGTTATCCCCATGCAGAAATGTTATACCAAATGTTACATTAAATAAATAAATAATATGTATGGCACAGAAATTAGCAAATATCAAAACAATTTTGTTATTACTTTTTAAATCTAGTTATCAGCTGTTTCTAGTAAAGATTTACAATATTAAAATATATCTTAGATTATAAACTCTTAGGCTACCTTTAATAAATACAATATCAATATCAATATAATTATATATATTTACAAAAACACTGCAAAGGACCCATTATTACATCACAAACCAACACTGCTACAATTAATACCTCCTGCCACGTGGGCTATTTTTTCCCCCGAGGCCCGATCTCTGGAAGGGGAACAACTACAGATGAATGTTAACAAGCCAGCATGAGACTGAGTCTGCCTCTGCTCTGCTCTCTGGCCCCCACGGTGGCCTTCTTTCCTCCTGACTTATGTATGGAAGGCAGGCCTTGACAGCAAAGCAGATGCCGACTCAGGCTCATGCTGGCTTTTTTTTTTGTAATTTAAAAGTTATATTCAACATCGTTCAGCTGCAGCTGCCTCTCTCTCCTAGAGATGGAGCCTCAGGACTGACCCCCCAACTGGAAAAATAAAGGTCCACAGGGTAGGGCAGGCCAGAGCGGGACAAGCAGGGAGGATTAGGAAATGTTTCGGCTGTCTGTGGTGCAGCTGTATGACAGGTCTTGCTTCCTCCTCATCCTTCTGCAATCACTATTGCTTTGCAGAGCGGCAGAAATGCTGCCACAGACCGGTGCTGGTCCATGGACCGGTGGCTGAGAAACACTCCTTTAGACTGTACCTTACTGTAGAAATAAATCTCTCTCTAGCATTATGTCTTCTTTATTAAAATGCAAATGCCACTTTGTCTTAAGATTAATATAACATTAGGAAATTGCATCAAGAATGCTGCAAACCCCCAAACTTCCTCCACACCCCTAAGGAAGTTTGGGGGCACAATTTTAAACCCACAGCTTAACATTTTCTTGCTAGACTAAAAGCTGCACAGGACAATCTGCGCTGTACGTGTTCTCAGCCAGGGGTTTCCGAGAGTGTTTAATGGGCCTGCCAGAACTAATAAAAATTAATATCAAAAATGAAACTGAAATATACATGTTTAATCGTTCAGCTAATTTACATACAGAAAAACCAAATGTGGTGGTGAGGGAAGGGGATAGAGAATTTTAATTATAAAGTAGGGAGGGGGGGCCTTAGAAACCAATAGATTGAGAACCCCTGATCTGGAAAAGGTACAGAGGAGCAACTCAGTGCAAACTCATTTCTACCAGCAATGGTATGCTAATCCTTTTCTTCATCTGTATCAGGCTCCCTCTTCCATCACTGTCACTAATGTGTGTTTAAACAAAGTCTCATACAGATGACTTTGTTTAAACACACTGAAACCACAATGTATGAACAAAAGAAACTACATTTTTTAAACACAATTTTATTCTACCTATTTATACCGAGATCCAAATGCAGCAAGCTGAAACTTAGTCTGGAGCCCTAATTAGTTGTTAGCAATCAATGTTTGTACATAGAAAAGTACATAGCGGTTAATATTTCATTAACATTGTTCCGTGCCGTCCACGTTCACGTCAACATTTCAGCTCCTCAAGTTTGGCCTTCAGCTCTTCTTTGTAGGCTCCCTTAACTTCATCTATCTGCAAAACAAGAAAACGTCTCATTTCTTTAGAAAAAGAAAGCGAGCATGATAAAAGAAGATTTCAATTTGTACACCCGGATACATAGGACAGGCTTCGAAGAGTCGTACACCTCAGACCTGGAGAAAAGTGGAGTCTCTGCAGGCTGCGATACCTTTTATTAGACCAACCTACCAATCATCCACAGATTAGGAGGAGGGATGCGAGCTTTTGAGGGCATATAGATCCCCTCTTCAGATCTGTCATGGCCTCAAAAGCTCGTATGCCACAACATATTTGGCCTTTTTCATTGTTTAAACTGATAACTATTCTGTTTTATCCTTTTTACATATACAGGAAGTCCTTGCACGTACGTTAAGTTGAAACCAATATTCCCATAGGAAATGATGTTATATATATATATATAAGAGGATTGGTTCCAAAGCCAAGGCCCTGATCCCATAAAAAAAATTAAAAAAAAAAATCACTTAGACAACAGCTCGCATTCTCACTGGCTTTGAGAAATGCTGGAAATGTCACAGGCTTAGACATTGTACCAAGAAGGCACAAAACAGGACAAAACCTTTTATAAAGCAAATCTCCTGCCTCAGTCTACCTTCTCTCCAACCTAAGCAGGATTGCACTTGAGTGAGATGGCGGTCCTGCTCAGCCCAAGGCACTGACTGCATGTTCTGAGACAGACTTTTCACGGGACAGTTCTGGGAGCCGCCACTCTTCCCCGGGCACCACCAGTCTCCTCATATGGCAGAGATGACTCTGGTAACAGACGCCGCTGACAGCAGCACACCCTGCCAAAGACACCGCCATGACCCAGGGGCCCTCCTATGTGTGCGCATCGAGCCTTAAAGGGGCCACTGCAGGAAAGTCCCCATGGTGCCCTTTTATGACATCAGCAGACTTACAGTAATTAAGGCTGCCCCGGACACCTCTCAGATGCCTCAGCAATGGGTCTCCGGCATCCTGCATCCTGCAGTGCATGTTACTCCTATGTTCTTCTATTCTTATGTTCCTGTGCCTCAATGTTCCTTGTTCCCATCTTCCGGTGCTCCTGCCTCATCCAGCCTTGCCCAGCCTGTCTTGTCCAGTGTCTCTTGTGTGTCTTCATCCATCCTTGGTCTGATTTCCTGATACAAACCTCTTGCTTTGGTCCTGACCACAATTGCCTGCTGCCTGGGCCTGACTTCTTGCTTTGGACCTGACTATGCTTGCTTGCCATCTGCCCTGACCCTTGACTTGTCCTGGTACCTTCAGCTTGCTGCCTGTCCTGACCCCCAGAGTGCCCTTGGACTGTTGCTCACTCTATCACCCTAGGGACCTACCTAAGTCCTGCTGGCCACCAGAACCCAAGGGCTCAACCTGCAGGAGAGTCGGCTGGTACAGGTAAAGCTCCAGTCTGTCCTGCTTCAGGGCATGTTCTCCAGCTGTTGGCGAGGGCCTTGTAGGTTTGCCTACAAGGCTGCGTCAGCTATGGCACACACTTATGCCTCTTTCTGCTTTTGGCTGTATGAAGCAGCACTGTCACCCAGACCTTACTTCCAGGTTGGGATGGGCTACTACAGCCCTTATGTGAAGGATAGAGAAGAGGCACTGTGTCTGGGAAGGGGTGTAACTTAGAGATACTAGGAGGTCCATAGGTTATGTCTTCTGCCTGTAGCAGCTACTATTCCCCACAGGCTGGGCCCTTGATTGCAGGCAGCTATCAGGACTTCCCAGCAGAAGCAGGGAACAGGAAGAAGCCAAGGACCCAGTCCAGAACAGGAGCTAAAAGAGAGCTGGAGACCAGGGTCAGAGTCGAGAACCAGGAACGGAGCAGGAATTCAGAGACAGCAGGAGACAGGAACATGCAGGAAATAAGCCACACAACAAGATATCATAGAGCAAACTCTATGAGGACTGTTAGACCAGCAAAGATGTGTAGGCTAGAGCTCCTTATATACAGCCCTCAATTTGGGATACACTTAATACTGCTCCAATAGAGAGCCTCCAGGGGCAGGTCTCCCCAACTTTGCTTCACTTAGTATTCAATTAGTATTTTGGACAGGATCCCCTGGCCTTGAATACCCGGGGCCTTGGGTTCGATCCTTGCTGCCCCTGATAGAATACTCTCCCTCCCAATAGCCTCTCCTAGGGTTCTAAATCTTGGCTTCTCTGGATGTTCTTGCTTAAATTCAGCGAGTCTTTGGTGCATCCACCAGGGGGCATCAGAGAAATGATCTTATATCCAAAATGGCAGGGCTGCCTGTGGCAGCCCCACACCACCTAGCTTAGCAGTCCAGGGGTGAGTCTCCTTATCTTTGCTTCACTTAGTATTTTGGTCAGGATTATTAATGACTCAGTGTCCCTGAGGCTCCACTGCAAGATTCCCTGACCTTGAAAACCCAGGCCATGGGTTCAATCCCTGCTGCCCCTGACAGCATACCCCCACTCCCAAAAGCCCCTCCTGGGGCTCTCAATCATAGTTTTTCTGGAAGTTCTTGGTAAAATTTGGCTACCAGTTCTTTGATGTAGACATTTTGGACTGGTTCACAACTGTGGTCCTCAGGGTTGTACTCTTTCCAGTCCACCAAATAATGCAAGCAAGCATACTTTGGTACTTCTGGCATCCAGAATCTGGTGGACAATGAACTCTTAGTGCCCTATCATTGTGACTGGTGCTGGAGGAGGGGGGCATGTGTGTGTGTGTGTGTGTGTGTGTGTGTGTGTGTGTGTGTGTGTGTGTGTGTGTGTGTGCGTGCATGAGAGAAAGAGCATGTTTGTGTGTGTGCATATATGAGAGAAAGGGTATGTCTGTGTACATAATTGAGAGAGAGGGCATGTCTGGGTGTGTGTATGTGCGCGTGTATGAGAGACAGGTCATATGAATGTATGTATGAGAGAGAAAGCATGTGTGAACATATGAGAGAGAGAGGATAAAGTTTATGAGCAACAATCCCTCTCCTCTCCCCCTGCTAAACAACAACAAGCTGAGAGGCTCAGGGCATCTAGAATTCAAAAGATCCCAGGTATGGACAGCAGGGTATTTTTTATCTTTTTAAATTTTAGTTATTGGGTGCTGTTTGATGTGTCTGTTTTTTAATACTTTATAAGTGTTTGAAAATGTGTATAACTTTTAAATTACTGGATGTTGTTCTATTCATCAGCTGTTATGAATATTTATTCTTTTATTAGTATGGTTTTACTCTATTAATAATTTATATTTCTTGATTTTATTGTTTGTTTAATGGCAAATGATGTTTCTGTTTTTCTGTTGTTGGACTGCATAAAGACTCTGACTTCTTGTGGTTTCCGGTTCAGTTTTTGTCTACATGTTTCTATTTATAGTTTATGGTGTCTTTATTCTGTCTATGTTCTGCATGTATGACTGAAGTGAGGTATTCTGCTAACTTGTAGTTTCTGTGTATAGAAATCTGGTTTGTTCTATTTTACTAATAGGAGGCATATTGGTGTTTTAGGGCCTGGTGTTGCGGCCGGGTTCTGTGGCTGAATAGTGGACCCTTGGGCCAACCCACCCCGAGGGGCGGAGCAGGTTGGGAGGCGGAGCCAAGACTCAGAGGGCGAGGTGTAGCGGCAGGAGTCTGAATAAGGTCTTCACCCGGGTACACAGAACCCCCCAGGTGGAGCCCGTAGGGTTCTGGCACCTTGGGACTTGGGCCCCAGTGAGAGAGTCCAGCAACAGAGAACTAGATAATCCACAGACGACAGGGACAGGCACAAGCTCTTCACCCGGGCACCCGAGAACCCCCAGGAGGAGCCCGTAGGGTTCTGGTACCTTGGGACTTGGGCCCCAGAGAAGCGAGAGTCCAGTAATAATGAGGCAGGTACCCCTGGGAGTACTAGCACAAGCTCTTCACCCGGACACCTAGCAACCTCCCAGGGGGAGCCCGTAGGGTTCTGGCGCCTTGGGACTTGGGTGCTAGAGAGGAAAGCCAGCAGTCCGAGACTAGACAGTTCAGGAGATTAGAATGTAAACCAAGAGCTTCACCCGGACGCCTGGAACCCCCCAGGAGGAGCCCGTAGGGTTCCGACGCCTTGGGACTTAGGAGAACAGCAAGCACTCTATCTCTCAGAAGGGGGTACAGGATACCTGGCGTAGGGTCCGGAGTAATGGCAAGGCAAGGCGAAGCAGGCACTCGGGTAGGCCAACCTGGACGCAGGACCAGAAGCAGGCTGGGCACACTCCGGAGAATTGGAGTCAAGGCAGGTAGCCAAGGAAGCGGGGTCTGGTAGTCCGAGGTCAAGGCAGGCGGCAGGCAAGCATGGTCTGGCAGTCCGAGGTCAAGGCAGGCGGCAGGCAAAGCGTGGTCCGGCAGTCCGAGGTCAAGGCAGGCTGCAGGCAAAGCGTGGTCAGGCAATCCGAGGTCAAGGCAGGCGGCAGGCAAAGCGTGGTCAGGCAATCCGAGATCAAGGCAGGCGGCAGGCAAAGCGTGGTCAGGCAATCCAAGGTCAAGGCAGGAATCAGGCAAGGCGTAGTCAGGCAAACCGGAGTCAGGCAGGAAGCAGGCAAGCAAGGAACGCAACTCAGAGCTACAAGACTGTAGTAAACCTCGTTGCAAGGCGAAGAGGAACACTCTGAGCGCCGGTTATATTGGGATGGCGGGTGACGTCATCAGTGCGGGCGGAGCCGGGCTTCCGAGGTCTGGGCGCACAAGATGTCCGCACTCGCGGGCGCGCGAGGCCGCAGGAATCAGAGCGTGGAAATGGCGGAGGCCACATGGGCCTATGCGCGGCCCCGGAGGCTGGAAGGCGGAACCCACGGCGTTTGTTGAGCTGAAGGTAGGCGCCATTCACCGGAAAAAGAGGGGAAGTGGCACAGACCGCAACATTACCCCCCCCCTTTACGGCCCCTCTTGAGGGGTCCAGGCTTCTCAGGATGATCCTGGTGAAACTGGCGCAGGAGGTCCTTGTCCAGAATGTTATGACTAGGTTCCCATGTATTGTCCTCATCGCTACATCCTTCCCAGGACAAGAGGTATTCCCACCGGCTGTTATGGAAACGCACGTCCACCATTTCTCGTACTTGAAAGGTAGGATCCTCTTCGACGGAAGTATCCGTAGGATCTGGAGGAGTATTGTGAAACCGGGAGAGGACCACCGGTTTCAGGAGAGAGACGTGGAATACGTTATGGATCCGGAAGGATGAAGGCAACCGTAGGCGGTAGGACACCAGGCCCACTCTCTCGGCCACATGAAACGGACCGCAGAACCGGGGCACAAACTTCCGGGAGGGGAGTCGAAGACGAATATTCTTGGTGTTTAACCATACCCGGTCTCCTGGTTGATAAGCAGGAGCTGGTCGTCGATGACGGTCTGCGGCTTGCTTGGCGGAGGCAGCCGCCCGGCGTAGTTTGCCTTGGATTCCTCGCCAAAGGACCTGAAGCTGACGAGCGGTGGCTTGGGCAGCTGGCGAGGTGCTTGAGGTGTCAAGAGGGAGTGGTGGTCTTAGGGCCTTCCCGTACACCACCTGGAAGGGAGACATGCCAGTGGCTGCATGGACTTGGTTATTGTAAGCAAATTCCGCCCATGGCAGTAACTCAGCCCAATTGTCCTGAGCTCATTGATGAAGGAGCGGATATAGGATTTCAAGGTGCGGTTCATCCGCTCAGTCTGTCCATTGCTTTGCGGGGTGGAACGCCGTAGAAAAGTTGAGTTTCACTTTAAAACATTTACAAAGGGCTCGCCAGTATCAAGCCACGAACTGGGGCCCACGATCTGAAACAATATCTTGGGGGAGACCGTGCAGGCGAAAGACATGTTGGGCGAACAGAAGGGCAAGTTCTGGAGCCGTGGGAAGCTTTGGAAGCGGGACCAAGTGTACCATTTTCGAAAAAACGGTCTACAGTTACCCAGATCACCGTATGGCCCTGGAAGAAGGCAGATCTACCACGAAATCTGTGGCTAGATGGGTCCATAGTTCCGTGGGGATAGGCAGAAGCTGAAGAAGGCCACACGGCAAGCCCGGACTGGGTTTCTGACGAGCGCAGGTTGGGCAGGACTGCACATAAGCAGTGACATCCCGTCGAAGATTAGGCCACCAATAATACCGATTTAGTAGCTCTAAAGTCCTTTCACGGCCAGCATGGCTGCCGATGAGGGAGTCGTGGGCCCATTGGAGGACCGTCAGGCGATCCTTGCGAGGAACTAGGGTTTTGTCTTGAGTGAGTACCGTCATGGCAGAAAGACGGACTTTACTGGGGTCCAAGATGAATTGGGGCGGCTCCGGATCTCCTTCATTGCAGGTGGACCTGGACAGGGCATCAGCCCGGACGTTCTTGGCCGCTGGACGGTATTGTAACACAAAATTAAATCGACTAAAAAATAGAGCCCACCGCGCCTGGCGGGGGATTTAGACGCTGGGCTTGAGACAAAAACTCAAGGTTTTTGTGGTCGGTAAAGACTGTGACGGTGTGCAGAGCCCCCTCCAACTACTGTCTCCATTCCTCTAATGCCAGTTTTATGGCTAGTAGCTCCTTATCTCCAATGGAGTAGTTGCCTTCAGCTGGAGAGAATCTTCTGGAAAAATATGAGCAGGGCAGTAGCTTCCCGGAGTCTGAGTGCTGGCTCAGTACTGCCCCCACGGCGACACTGGAAGCATTGACCTCCACAATGAAGGGTCTGGAGGGATCTGGGTGCCGAAGACAGACATCCGACAGGAAAGCCTTCTTGAGATCAGTGAATGCGGTAACCGCGTCTTCGGGCCAGTTCCTTGCGTCAGCGCCCTTCCGAGTCAGGGCCGTGAGAGGAGCCACCCGATGGGAGTAGGCGGGAATGAAGTGCCTGTAAAAATTTGCAAAACCCAGGAATCGCTGAAGAGCCTTAAGTCCTTTCGGCTGCGGCCACTGGGTAATGGCTGTTACCTTTTCTGGGTCCATTTGGAACCCGGTGGAGGAAATTATATAACCCAGGAACGGCAGGGATTCTGCTTCGAAGGTACATTTCTCCATCTTAGCGTACAAGTGATTCTCACGCAGAACCTGGAGGACTTGTCTCACATGCTGACGATGGGACGCCAGATCTCTGGAGAACATAAGCACGTCATCCAGGTAAACTATCACAAAGGAATTCAAAAACTCCCGTAGCACCTCGTTCATAAGGTGTTGGAAGACGGCTGGGGCGTTGCAGAGGCCAAAGGGCATTACGAGATATTCACAGTGCCCGTCCCGGGTATTGAACGCCGTCTTCCACTCATCTCCGGGACGGATGCGCACTAGGTTATAAGCCCCCCTCAAGTCCAGTTTGGTAAACACCCGCGCCCCTTGGAGGCAATCCAGTAGTTCCGGGATCAACGGGAGGGGATAACGATCCCGCTTGGTAATAGCGTTTAGTCCCCGATAGTCGATACAAGGCCGAAGTGTGCCATCCTTTTTGGCAACAAAAAAGAAGCCAGCTCCTGCTGGCGAACAAGACGGCCGGATGAACCCCTTGGCTAGGTTCTCCGCCACATATTCTGACATGGCCTTGGTTTCAGGTAATGAGAGCGGGTAAACTCGCCCGCGGGGCGGAGTAGAGCCCGGGAGTAGTTCAATGGAGCAATCAAATGGCCGATGCTGTGGGAGAATCTCTGCCATCTCCTTGGAAAAGACGTCTTCGTAGGACCGGTATGGTTCTGGAAGCAGTTGAGAAGAGCAGACCGTCAGGGGTCTGGGCGGAGACGTAGACTGAAGACAACGGCCAAAACAGGCCGAGCCCCACCGGACCAACTGGAAGTCGTCCCATTGGATGAGAGGTGAGTGTAGGCGGAGCCAAGGGAGACCGAGAACCAAAGGATGTACTGCTCATTCCAGAACAAGTAATGAAATCTGTTCAGAGTGGAGTAATCCGGTCTGTAGAGTAATGGATACAGTGGCACTGGTGATGACTCCCGGGAGCAAGGTGCCTCGGATAGACGAGATTCGCAACGGAGGGCTTCTTTGGATGGTGGGAAGGGCTAGCTGGGTCACCAAGTCGGATACTATAAAGTTCCCTTCCGCACCTGAGTCAATGAAAGCCCGTAGTTGAAACTCCCCACCGGGATACTTTAGGGTGACCGGTAGGGTGCAGAGAGGAGCGGTTTCAGAGATGCCTAGGTGTAGCTCCTCCGTATAGCCTAGGCAGTGGCATTTCCCGGACGTTCCGGGCAAGTCGAGAGGAAATGCCCCTTGTTTCCACAGTAGAGGCAGAGCCCCAGTGTACGGCGTCTTCTCTTCACCTCAGGGACTAACGGGGACCGGCCCATTTGCATAGGTTCCCCTGCGACCATTGACGTGGGAGAGGCGCCGGTACTTCTGGGTCTAGAGACAGACGGGAGCTTGCGGATAGGGCGAGTCTCTTTGGCTCGCTGTTGAAGGCGCCGGTCCACCCGACCGGCTAAGTCGATAAGATCATTCAGATCTCCTGGGAGATTACGGCCTGCTAATTCATCTTTGATCCGGCCAGACAATCCCTCCAGGAAAATGCCCTTCAGACAGTCATCCCGCCAAGCCACCTCCATAGCCAGTGTCCGAAATTCAATGACATAGTCTGCCACGGAGCGAGCTCCCTGCCGAAGGGTAAGGAGTTCAGAGGCTGCTGTACTGAGGTGAGCAGGGTCGTCAAAGGCGAGCCGGAAGTTCGTGAGAAACTCCTCCATGTTTTGGAGCATAGGGTCTCGCCATTCCCATAAGGGAGAAGCCCAGGTAAGGGCTTTACCATCCAATAGAGAGAAGATGAAGGCCACCTTCTCCGCATCTGAAGGGAACTGAGTCGGAAGGAGGGTAAACCGCACCTGAGATTGGTTTAAAAACCCTCGGCAGGACTTGCTATCCCCGGCATACCGGGGAGGCGTAGGGAGTTGCGTTGCTGAAACTTGAGAGGCAGTTGATACTTGCCGAGATGCTCGAGCCGAGACCTCTAGTTGAGCAGCCAACTGTTCCACGGTTGCTGCCAATGTATCGATGCACAGTTGTTGCTGCTGGAGACGCTGGGCCATTCCCGGAATGGCCTGCAGGCTCGGGGCTTCCGCCGAGTCCATGGCCTTGCAAACTGTTGCGGCCGGGTTCTGCGGCTGAATAGTGGACTCTTGGGCCAACCCACCCCGAGGGGCGGAGCAGGTTGGGAGGCGGAGCCAAGACTCAGAGGGCGAGGTGTAGCGGCAGGAGTCTGAATAAGGTCTTCACCCGGGTACACAGAACCCCCCAGGTGGAGCCCGTAGGGTTCTGGCGCCTTGGGACTTGGGCCCCAGTGAGAGAGTCCAGCAACAGAGAACTAGATAATCCACAGACGACAGGGACAGGCACAAGCTCTTCACCCGGGCACCCGAGAACCCCCAGGAGGAGCCCGTAGGGTTCTGGTACCTTGGGACTTGGGCCCCAGAGAAGCGAGAGTCCAGTAATAATGAGGCAGGTACCCCTGGGAGTACTAGCACAAGCTCTTCACCCGGACACCTAGCAACCCCCCAGGGGGAGCCCTAGGGTTCTGGCGCCTTGGGACTTGGGTGCTAGAGAGGAAAGCCAGCAGTCCGAGACTAGACAGTTCAGGAGATTAGAGTGTAAACCAAGAGCTTCACCCGGACGCCTGGAACCACCCAGGAGGAGCCCTTAGGGTTCCGACGCCTTGGGATTTAGGAGAACAGCGAGCACTCTATCTCTCAGAAGGGGTACAGGATACCTGGCGTAGGGTCCGGAGTAATGGCAAGGCAAGGCGAAGCAGGCACTCGGGTAGGCCAACCTGGACGCAGGCCCAGAAGCAGGCTGGGCACACTCCGGAGAATCGGAGTCAAGGCAGGTAGCCAAGGAAGCGGGGTCTGGTAGTCCGAGGTCAAGGCAGGCGGCAGGCAAGCGTGGTCTGGCAGTCCGAGGTCAAGGCAGGCGGCAGGCAAAGCGTGGTCCGGCAGTCCGAAGTCAAGGCAGGCGGCAGGCAAAGCGTGGTCAGGCAATGGCGGAGGCCACATGGGCCTATGCGCGGCCCCGGAGGCTGGAAGGCGGAACCCACGGCGTTTGTTGAGCTGAAGGTAGGCGCCATTCACCGGAAAAAGAGGGGAAGCGGCACAGACTGCAACACCTGGTGTAATATTTGCAGTGTTGCTTGTCATAGGTAGAGTTATTACTGTTTGAGTGATGGTAATTTGTGCTGTTTTCGTATGGGAGGTTTACAATAATTATAATACAGTTTACTCATGACTGTCTGAGGGCCAAGCCCACACCCAACAAACATTACAATAGGCCTAATACCAATTCCAAGTGTCCTTTTTACTTTATTCTGCAGGTTTTTCTGGTTGGCACCACAGCAGTGCATGTAAATATAATATATATGCTATAAGGGATATTTTTACCTCTGAAGACTGTACTTGGAATGCCCTTTTTCATGTAAAATTATTATAACTGCATAATTTTATTTGTGTGTAGGAAGGGTGTGTTCGGTGGGGGGGGGGGGGGGGGGGGGGGAGTGGCAGGGTTGGCAGGTTGTAAGTTTCTCCCTAGGGCACCTAATAACCTTGCACTAGCCCTGAAGAGCGGAGCATTAGATGTCTGGAATAGGGTGCCAATTTTGAAGAGTTGTAAAGCTGAAATAGCACAAATCAGGTGAAGTAACGGCTGAGGTTCAGCTATACTGCTTACTTTTATGTTAATGTATGCAAGTTTACCAAATCTAGAGCTTTATTTACTAAGGCTTACATCCCATTCTCTGTCTATGGGAAATGCGGCCCCTAATCTGTTCTACACGTTATAATAAGTGCTGCTACATCCTCAACACCCAGAGACCCTAGCTGGACTATGACTCCAAAAGCAATTCAGCAAGAGAATCTGACAGGAAAGCGAATGCATTTTAAATCAAAAAGCAATGAGTGTAGCAGTGAGAGTTTGCGAGCAGCCTGGGTTGGACTCAGGGAGTGCTTGAGTTCAAGCTCACCGATAGACGGGCAGGATGAAGATCATATCTAAAGTGTATTATCCATCTCTCCCACTTATTATGCCCAGTCCAGATGTATTTTAGTGTCAGCTGGGATTTTCTTGGGCAGAAATCATAACCTCAGACTAAAACAGATTGTTGTAAATTGTCATTGCCTTCCAGGACCCAGGGAGCCCAATTCTCATTCAGAAATCGCTAACCAGTGTTTTTATTATTATTATTGCTATAATCATCCCACTTTTGTTACTGTGGGAGCTGCTCAGTTTTCGATTGGAGTTCTGTGTTATTGATTTTATACATTTCTGTATACACTGCCCGATATTTTCCAGCTTTGTCACAGAGGCCAAAAAAGCATTGGCTTACTTCCATCAAATTACTTTGGTCTGAGTTAGCCTTATGACTCAAGGGGCAAGTGATGTGCATGGCCTTGCTATGAGATCTAGATTCAGTTCAGGTTAGGCTAGATAGGGGCTGTTGGTGGGAGGGCTGCTGAGAGTACTGGGGAGTGGGAGAGTTTGGGATTATAGGATGTGCTCTGTGATAATGTTGTATTTATGGTTTTAAATTGCTGTACGCCGTTTTGGGCAGGTTTGTCCTGGGAAGATGGTATATAAATAATCAATTCAATCCCTGGGCCAGGCTTCTACAGTACCTGCTGGTAGGGTTGCTGAGCTAGTCAGGCAGTATTCGCAGACCCTGGGAGGGCGAGAATCTAACATTGAACAATAGCAAAATCTAGTGGCCAGACTCAGAGTCCACATTAAGTGAGTTATAAAGGGAGCTGCTGTTTGTGGCCCTGGATGATGATCGTTCCTGCAATGGCTGGACTAAATGTCCCTATCCGTCTCTCCCTGTGTCCAATGATGGCGTATTCACTTGTTTTGCTTATTCCAACAAGTCCTCGTTTCGCCTATATGGCTTCTTCAAGGGAACTTTAATTTTTGAGCGAAACCATCAGTTACATCTGGAACGCTTCGATCTCAGAATAGAACTGTATCTAATAAGAAAACATATTTAAAAACACTAGATAATATTAGCTTGCATGGTCTGCTGTGCATATAATTAAATAAAGGTTAAAATAAGCTTGAAAATTTAGTGGTGGGGTAATTGGGGGTTTTTTTTATACAATATGATAGTGATATGACAACTAACGGGTTCTATTTATCCATAATTATGGTAATATAACAGCTGATTGAGCCGTAAGGCACAAATGAACCCGATGTTTTCTCGTTCTTGCCCCATATTTAGGTGGGAGGGAATCGAGATAAAGAATAGTTTTTGTGCAATAATGGTTTTTATATTTAAAGGGAATTTGAATATTATAGTTATGTATTCACAAAATTACATGAATTTTGCATTTTTTAACATTGGGTTTTGGTGGGGTTTATGGGGTTAGGATGGTTAGGGAGGTTGTTTAAGTGTTTGGGTTAACTCAGTACAGTACAGTTAGTACAGTAGGATACCACATTGTGAGCATAGTCAACAATGGACCGTGCAAGCTAATATTATCTAGTGTTTTTAAATATGTTGGAAGGAGGAGGAAAAGCCTAGTGGTTAGAGCAGTGGGCTATGAACCAGGAGACCAGGGTTTGAGTCCTGCTGTCGCTCCTTGTGACCTTGGGCAAGTCACTTTACCCTCCATTGCCTCAGGTACAAAACTTAGATTGTAAGCCCTCTGGGGATAGGGAAATACCTACAGTACCTGAATGTAAACCAATGTGATATCTCAATAAAGTTCTCCTGAAAATGCTGTATAGGCAAAATGAGGCCTTACTGGGATAAGCAAAACAAGTGAATACGCCATCATTGGACACAGGGAAAGACGGATAGGGACAAACCAGTGATGAGTTATGTCATTAAAACCACATAATGTGATATTAAGAGATGATATATGTATATCTTTATATATACATGGCATTTTGGCCTTTGGACATAATGAATATGGGATTTTCAGTAGTGCGCACACTCAAAACCAACTCTATTTTCAAGAAAAAGAAAACAAACAAAAGTTAATCTGAATATCAGGTTGCTATGCAGCTACAGAAATGCACATTACCCATTGCAAAACAGGAAACAAAGTTATATATACAGGATACTGGCTATTCACAGAACGTTTGGAAAATTCAGGTTTTGCATGTATATCTTCAACACAACCTTGAAACTCATGCATCCCTTTCCCCATGGCAAATTTATGCATATAATTAAATTTCATGCATTTTTTTAGGTGACTTAAATCCACATTGAGCACATAGGGCTTAGTTACATGTAAGTCCTTTATTTTATCCACCTAAATCCTGACTAAGCATTTGAAAATTTTACCCTCCATGCACAATATGAGCCCAGTTTTATAATAGCTTGCATAGGGATGAGATCCACATGTAGAAAGTACACATGGCTTTCAGCCCTAATTTTAAAAAGGACTAACATGGGTAAGACCATTTTGAAAGTTAACAGGGTAGCACAAAGCCTTGCACAGCATACACATGCACATTTGGGAGCAGGTGTAAATATGTTCACAGATATTTATACACATACTTTTGATGTTTGAAAGTATGCATGTAAATAATTTCCCATCCTAACTTTACCCCAGGAATGCCTCTCTTAAATATGCACAAAATCACTTTCGCACATACGTTTATGCATACAACCCCTGGGGTCATTTTCAAAAGTCATATAGATGTGTGTAAAACTGTGTTTTACGTGCATATATGCTTTGGAAAATTCCTTCCCAAATAGCTATATATCTTTTTTTTTTTTAAATTCATTTTCATTATTATTATTATTCAATTATCACTATTGCTCATACCTTGTTGCCGTTCTTGAAGAAAATGAATGTTGGCACTTTCACGACTCCATTGGATTTAGCCAAGTCCTACAATGAGACACATACATTAAGTAAGATGGAGAAAGTAACTCTATGCTGTGTGGGCTCTTTTGCTGAAGCGACCATGCCATGTGATGGCAATTGTCAGGTGCCACTTTGCAAGCTCTAGATGAAGTCAAACAAGGTCACTCACTGGCAGCTGTAATTTGTTTAGAGGTGAAGGAATCCCTAAGAAAGCCCTTTGACATTTTTCGTTGGTATTCAAAAAAGCTAAGATATTTAATCTGTCTACAGTCTATTTTCCTTCCTCTGGAACACATACTGAAGTACAGTTTCTTACATAACAGGCAAACTGTATTTTACAATATGAAATATAAATTATATTTCTATCTATCTATATGCCAGAAAAAGAGGTGTCCTGTCTTCACATTGTGTTTTATGTGTTTCCCTTATTGCACTGAAACCCTGTGCCCTCTTATAAGATTGTTTCTGCAGGGCATAGGATCTTTGCTCTAATTGGTCATTAGAGCTGCTTTATTATTGTTCTGAACTGCCTGATTGCACATTGCCTGTTCTGCCTTTTCTCTGGGTGTGTTTCTCCCATCTCAATTAGTGTCTTTGACCCAGCAGCCTGGCCCAATTTATTGCTTGAAGGGATTTTCAGGATGATAAAGGCTCTCAGCAGGCTAGTGTTGCACCTTCTGTATCCTTTCCCACAAACTCCTGAGAAGTGCATTGTTTCTTACCATTTGCAGTTTCAACTATAGCTTCTATCACAGTTGTAATTTGTTTCGTATAAACTCAACTAAAACATCGTAGAAACTCATCACAGGTGTGACAATTCCAGAATTTTGTGAGGTTAATCTTGACTCCAGTTCTTCACAGTGAGTGTCTTGCAACTACTTCTAACCAATGTTTTGGAAGTTATGCATGGAGTGGAAGTTAAGTACTAAAGCTGGATCAAAGGACTAACTACTACTAGCTGTCTAGCAGTGCAAGCAAAGGCAACTGTATTTTTCCAAGACAGCACAGTAAGAAACACTGACATTTTAAAGAGGTTACTTAATCAGAAGATTCAGTGAACATCAAGCTAGATGGATTTTTAGAGGGAGTAAATTGGGAGGATTCTCTCAAAATTGAGCAAAGATTTGTGATTTTGCTGCTTACATATCTTTTAAAACATTCAACTGACCATCTCCCCTTCTATCTCACTTATCTCCATTCTGCCACCTGCATATGACAACGCAAGGGCAGAGGAGAGATGTTAGGGCAAGCGGTGACAGCAGAAGGGCACTCCTGCACAGCTGCTGGCTCCTCTAGTCTTTGGCTGGCAGGTCTGGGCTCTCCATCAGCCACATTATTTTTTTCTCTTTGCCTTCAGTTCCTCTGTTTTTTGTTTGGTGGCGCTTAAGGATCCAAATCTGTAGTGGTACTAGGGGAGTGTCTGGCAGCCAAGGCTTGCATTAGCAGGAGCAGACTATAGGAAAATAGCAGCTGGGGGGGAGTGGGAATATTTCAAAATCAGCCCATGTGGGATCTGTCTAACTCCATCATGCACTCTCTGTGCAGCATGTGCTTCAACAGCTCCCAAAAGCACATCAAGCCAGCCCTTGAGAGAACATCATGTGACCTGGAGGCTAGTAGAATTAAGCCAAAATATCTCCAACATAAATTACACTTTTTACCTAAACCAGTAGAGCACACCTTAGACCAGGGTTGAGCAAACTGAGCTGCAGACCCCCTTCCATCCATTCAATTAGTTGCCAATCTCCCCCTCCTCTCCCCCCTGTTTTTTAAATCTTATGTTATTATATATCTCCTGGATTCCTGCCTGATGTTAGTCTCTTGCCAAACAATCAGCTCTTGAACCAGTAGCCAGGCAATGAGGCAACCTCACTGCCAGCCTGCAGCTCACACACACACTGTTGTGCTGCACTTCATGTGCTCACTCAGTGAGTGCCCCCTCGCCCCAGCATTGCTGCATCACTGTGTAAAATTCTTGCTTGCTACCAGTCCTTCCCCTGCGTACAGCAGCTCCCTCCTTTTCTTGGCACCCTCATTCTCTAGGAGACTTACTGATTCCACAGCCAGCTGCCCCTCTCAGAGCTCAGCAAAGCCACCTGAGACAGAAGTCTCACTAAAACTGATCAGGCACTTCCTCTTGGCTTGTCCCTCTCCCTTTCTGTGACTGTAGTTTGCCTTCACTTGTCTGGCTAAACTCGTCTCCCCCTCCCCCTCCAAATTCAGCATATTTCTTAGTCCTGGCGGAATTCTGCACTACTGTGGAGGGCAGAATCCCCCCCCCCCCCCCCCCCGCGCAGAATTACCAAATTCTGCGCAGAAAATAGCAGAGGAGATCCCGGCATGCCGTGAACAGAGTGTTCTCCGCTCGCAGGGAAGATGGAAGGCTCCGGTGAGAGAGAATGTGTGTGTGTGAGAGGGGGGTGGGGAGGGTGTGAGAGAGAGCATGGGACGTGAGAGAGGGATGCTTGAGTGTGGGTTTCAGAGAGAGGGAGCCTATATGAGGAGATTGTGAGGGAGTAGGTATGTATGTGAGAGACTGGGAGCTCGTGTGTATGAAAAAGGGGATGTGTGTGTGTGCGAGAGTGAGGGAGCCTGTATGAGGGTGTGTGACTGTGTATGTGTACTAGAGAGAGGGAGCATGTGTGTGAGAGGGAGGGACACAGGTAGCCTGTGTGAGGGGCAGTACTGAGAACGGGGTCAAACTCTGGGACTGCAATAGAGTGGAAGGGGTTGTGCCTAGAGGTGGAGGGGAGAGATACTGGCAGGTGGAGGAATTGAGGCCTGAGAGGGCAAAGTGGCCAGCAGAGTAGGGAGAGCGAGTGGAAGGGACACTTACAGTGAATTTCTAGGGAAATTCTGCTTAAAATATTTAAAATTCTGCATCTTTAAGTAATACATTTTTTCTGTATTAATTTAAAATGTAATTACTTGAAGACTGTTATGTAAATTGTGTTATTTTGACCAATATATAATTTGCAGAATTTTAAGTTTTTGTGCGCAGAATTTTAATTTTTTTGCGCAGAATTCCCCCAGGAATAATTTCTGTTGACTGTGTGTCACTTAACATATGCTGCTTTTATGGTTCTCCAGGCTATACTCTGCCTACCTACTGCTGGGGAGGGGAGACCAAAAGTAATCCATGCTGCTGGCTTCCTCTAGGGTTCAGAAAAGAAAATTAAGCCCTGGCCAAACTACACATATCACTGCAGCAGCTGAGACTGGGGAGAGAACCTTTGACCCAAAGCAGCACAGTTCCAGATGGAATCCTGCTTTCCTGCATGGGCCAGCACAAGAGTATCAGTTGCCCTAGGTGAATCTTACAGCCTTTTAGTCCATCCCCTGGCTCTACCCGCCCCTCCCATACACAATTGAATGCAAGCAGTTCTGTTTTCTTCTCGCACTGCATGCAAGGCTCTCAGCAAGTTTGAGCTGAATGGTGCTCGACTTCCTGTATTATTTTCATGAGATGGAGAGAAGAGCACAGCTCAGGCACTACTCAGTTTAAACTTACTAAGAGTTATGTGATGCTAGAAGAAAACAGAACAGTTGTTCCAGCGGCCATGCCAGCAGCAAACGTCCAGAAAAGGTGAGGAGAGAGGGAACTTACATATTGAGGGGAGGATTTTGGAGGAGATAATGGCAGGGATAGGAAGATGGAAGCTAACTAATGGGAGAGGTAGGTGGAGGAAGAGGAATAGCAAGAGAGATCTGTGTGTGTGTGGGGGGCGGGGGGGGGAGATGGGAAAAAGAGAGAGAGGTATATGGGCACAGAGGATATGGGAGCAGAATTCATTTTAGTTATACATGATGCTCTGAGTGTGGCTGAGCACATCATTGATGATGAACTCCCCTTGCCCAGGGTGCCACAGTGTTCTCTACTTGAAAAATAGTGAAGCTCACTGCCATATGGTATTAGGCCTATGGTGATGTGTGTTGGGTGTGGGCTTGGCCCTCACAAAGCCATGAGTAATCAGAATTATAGTTATAATACAGTAAACCTCTCATGCCAAACTTGTTAGCTTCGTGGACTCTTGAGCAGGCTGGGACGGATGATGATGCTCTATGGGAAGGCCCACAGTGGACGTTGAAGCCGGGAGGCGGCACAGGAGAGAGAACTCGAAGAATCTTCACCACTGGAAGCCCGAGATCCCCCCGGGAGGAGCCCGTGAGGACCCGGACCTCTTGGACTTAGACGCGTTCCTCTGCGACCAAGGATCCGAAGGGGCATCCCGGAGAGAGAAGCCGAGGCCAGGAGGTCAACTGGAACGTCACCCTTGGAAGCCTGTGGTCCCCCCGGGAGGAGCCCGTGAGGACCCGAGCCGCTGGGACTTAGGCGAGACTTCCTGGAGGGTGCGGCACAAGTACCGGTGGACACTGAGAAGTCGGAAGCCAAAGACAGAAGCCAAGGGACGTAAGCTGAAACAGAAGTCAGTGGACGAGCCAAGGTCAGAAGCCAGGAATCAGAAGTCAAGTCAGAAGCCAGGGAAGAGGAGTTAGGAACAGCAACTAGAACCTCTGTAGAGTGAACCTCGTTGCAAGGCGATGTCTAGGCCAAGCTGCAGGGTTTAAATACCCCTGCAGCATCTGACGTCATCCATCTATGCAAAATAAGCTCAGCGCGCACAGGGGGGGGGGTTTGGGGTAGGTTTTCGGGGGGGGGGGGGGGGTACGCGCGTATCTTACGCACGTACCCCTTTGAAAATCTACCCCAATGGGTTTTAGATAAGTCAGGGATGAGCCAGGGATATTCCGGAGCACAGGAATGTTTTCCAGCATTATCCACCCAAGTTAGCTGGATAACTCTAGGACTGCTCCAGTGCAGTCCTAAAGTTATCCGGGTATACAGACCCGGATAACTTGATACTTATTTGGCTATATTCTGAATATAGCCAGTTAAGTCTATTAATAAAAAAAGAAACAAAAAAAAAAAAGCTTCTGGGCCTTCAGGCTTGATCCCCAGCCCCGCCCCACACCCTAAAATACTTTAAAATAGCTGTAGTTTAATGCATGAACCTCCTCCAAACACACTAACTGTTAAAATTATTTAAAAAAAGAAGATTGGCCTAGCAACCCAAGGCTGGCTCCTCCCATGATACTGAAACCAAAACCACCAAGCTCCCTCCTACCCCCCTCCCCACACTCATTTGCCAATTACATAACACCAATAAATAAAGCAATAACACCAACAATATCAGTTTCTTTAATATATAAATGCATCTATGTATATCACATTGTGTACTGAATTAGTAGGTGAATCTTAAAAACAAGTAACATGCAAGAATATCTTTTTTAATTTAACCAAGAGCAAAGAAAGCTGAGTGTGTATCAATTGTCTTGCACTTCTAGTAACTGTGTTCTGTTTGTAGTTTCTGTGGCAAAAATTGCCTGCAAGAACCCTGTAAATATATTAATATATATACAGGATGGAGATATTACTACTTGCCTGATAATTTCCTTTTCTTTAATGAAGACAAGTTAATCCACACCAGTAAGTTATGCACCTCTACCAGCAGATGGAGATGGAGAAAAGATGATGTCATGGTATATACACCCCTGCACTGACATCAGTCCTCCAGTATTCTCTACAAAAGCCAATTGTGGCCAACTAAACAAAACATGAACATAACTATTAACAACCATTCAAGCACTCAGTTAACAGGAAAACACTGAGCTCAGACAAAGAGTGTAATATGACTAATCTAGGGAATGGATATGACACTTACCATTAATCCCCGTAAACGCAGCCACTCAGGAGGACAATATCACCACCATCCGGGAACCACGAGTGGGAAGGTGGATTAACCTGTCCTCATTAAAGAAAAGGAAATTATCAGATAAGCAATAATTTCTCCTTTCTTAGCATTCAGACAGGTTAATCCACCCCAGTGGGATGTACCAAAGCTACTCCTGAACAGGGCAGAAGGCTGCCCGCAGTCCAATCAACACCGCATGTGCGAATGCTGCGTCCTCCCGGGCCTGAACATCCAGGCTGTAATGCCTGGAAAAGGGTGTAAGGAAGACTATATCACAGCTTGGCAAATCTCGATGGGAGACAATCTAATCTCCACCCATGACACTGCCTGAGCTCTAGCGGAATGAACCCTCACCTGACTAGGCAACGGTTGCTCAGCATCCACATACGCAGCCATGATTACCTCCTTAATCCAGTGGGCTATCGTAACCTGCAATGTCGGCTCAACCTGTTTACTCCCACTGTGGAATATAAACAGCCGGTCCACCTTCCTGAGAGGTTTAGAAACCTCCAAATACCTCATGATATGCTTCTTGGCATCCAATGGCCATAACAGGCGATATTCATCCGCATCTGTCTCCTTGTCTAGAGTTGGCAGGGAAATCGATTGATTCAAGTGAAAATCCATGACCTCCTTTGACAAAAAAGATTTAACAATTTACAGCTGTATCGCCCCCGGAGTCACTCACAGAAATGGTTCCCAGCAAGACATGGCCTGCAGTTTGGAAACTCTACGTACAGAACAAATTGCCACAAGAAACACTGTCTTCAAAGTAAGTAAACTCAAGGAGAAGCTATGCAATGGTCGAAAGGCAGAACCCGCCAAAAAATACAAAACCAGATTAAGTCTCCACAAGGGCACTGGTAACTGCAAAGGAGAACAAAGATGCTTCACCCCTTTTAAGAATTGAGCCTCATCCAAATGGGCCGACAAAGGGTTCACCATTCATCTGACCTCTGAAACCAGCAAGAGCTGCTACCTGTACCTTCAAGGAATTAAGGGCCAACCTCTTAAACAAAACATCCTGCAAAAAATCCAAAATGAGCGGGATCTTAACCAAACGAGGATGAACCTATTGTTCCTCACACCAAGTCTCAAACACTCGGCAAACCTGAATATAGGCTAAGGAAGTGGAGAACTTTCACACTTGAAGCAAGCTGGAAATCATAGCAGTGGAATATCCACACTTCAGCAACCAAACCCTCTCAAGGGCCTTACTGTTAAGACAAAATGGAGTCATATCTTTGTGAAGAACAGGCCCCTTGCATAGCAGATCCCTGTGGATTGGTAATCAGAAAGGAGAATCCACCAGGACCCTCTGCAGATCTGCATATTATGGCCTCTTGGGCCAACCTGGTAACACCAGAAGCACTATTTTCGTGTGACTCTCGAGTCTCTTAATCATTCTGCCCAACATGGATCACGGGGAAAAGGCATATAGAGGCTTGCCTTCTGGCTACTCCTGCTTGAGGGCATAGACGCCCAAGGACTTCAGATCTCTCCTGCAACTGAAGAAGCAAGGAACCTTTGCATTGTGTGATGTCGCCAGCAAATCTAGATATGGGAGGCCCCAGCGGTCTCTATGAGCTGGAATGATTCGTTTGACAATTTCCATTCTCCTGGATACAGACTGTCTGCTGAGAAAGTCTGCTCTTACATTGTCTTTCCTGCAATGTGGGAGGCTGAGATCTCCTGAAGATGTACTTCTGCCCATTCCATGAGTTGGGCTATTTCCTGCGATACTTGCTGGCTCTTGGTTCCTCCCTGGCAATTCATGAATGCCACTGTCATCAAATTCTCTGACATTATTCGGACTGCTTGACCCTGCAAACGGTCAACAAATTGCAAGCATGCCAACCAAACGGCACGGCTTCCAGCTAATTGATGCTCCAGAGAGATTCTTCTGTACTTCAGTACCCCTGCACTATCAAATCTTGACAGTGAGCCCCCCCCCCCCCCCCCCGAACCCTGGAGGCTCAGTAGGTAAACACCCTTCCTTAGCTGATCTGCTTGCAACCACCAGTGCAATTGGATGGTGATCTCCACCGGTAAGTGAATCTGTGTCAAGTAGTCTTGAGACTGCGGACTCTAATGAGTGTGCGCGGAAGAGGATATATATGTGCCCTTGCCCACGAAACCACCTCTAGGGTGGCTGCCATCAACCCGAGCAATCTGTAGATAAGACCACATTGTTGGCCGTATTGTTTCTGTCAAAGGTCGCACCTACGTCATCAGTTTCTGAATGTGGATCTCTAGCAAGAACACCCTGCCTTGCTTTTATCAAAACGAACATCAAGATAAATCAGTGATTGGGATGGCTGCAGATTGCTCTTGGCCAAGTTCACCAATCAATCTAGTTCCTGTAGCAAGGAGATCATCTTGCACAAGACCTGAAGGCTCTCTTTCATAATCTTGGCGTAAATTAGCCAATCGTATAAGTATGGGTGGACCACAATGCCATTCTTACTCAACACTTCCACTACCACCACCATGACCTTGGAGAAGGTTCTGGGTGCAGTGTCCAAACCGAAGGGTAGCGCTCAAAATTGAAAATGTATCCCCAAAACAGCAAAACGCAGAAACCATTGATGCTCCAACCGGATGGGAATATGTAGGAACGCCTCTGACAAATCCAGAAACGTAAGAAACTCCCCTGACTGTACTGCCTTTATCTACAAGTGTAAAGTTTCCATGTGGAAATGAGTCACCCACAAATGATGGTTGACTCTCTTGAAATCTAGGATGGGGATAAAAGGAACCCTCCTCCTTCTTGGGAACAACAAAATACATGGAATATTGGCCTATATTTTGTTGTGACATGGGCACAGGCTGAATCTTGACAACTGCGTGCCTCTTCTGTGGAGAGCTACAGGGAGACACCATGAAAACGTCCCAAGGAACGCTGAGAAACTCTAGAGCATAACCATCTCTTATTACCTCCAGAACTCACTGGTCTGATGTAATCTCGACCCACCTCCAATTAAAAAGAGAGAGGCGACTCCCTATCACCTCTTCCCAAGGGTGGGTCAGAACACCTTCATTGAGAGGTTCGGGGGACCCCACACCGACTATTTTGCCTGGGACGAAAGGACTGAGGCCTACCCAAAGGTTGAGCCCTCTGAGATGCTGCTCCTCTGTAGGGTCAAAAGCGTTTGAAACCCCTAGCATAACCTCTCGCACCGAAAGAGCACAGTGCCTGCTTCTTATCCTCTGGTAAGTGAGGAACCTGGGACTCACCCCACTTATTGGCCATTTTATACAACTCACTCCCAAAGAAGAGTGATCCTTTAAAGGGCAACTTTGTAAGATTAGACTTGACTGGCCAATTCCTCAGCCATAGCCGATGCCTGGTCACAATCACCGAAGCCACCCCTCTGGCTGAAATGCAGACCTTGTCGCAGCTGGTATTTTCCAAAAAGGCAGCTGTCAGTTCCATCACTGCCCTGGAATTCAAACCAGATTCATCAACTTCCTCAGAAGAAGCAAACAAGAGGCTATCTGCAAACAAGAAGCAACAAGAGGCTATCTGCAAATTCATTGCCATCTTCTCAAAAGCCTGCTTAAGTATAAGCTCAATTCTCCTATATTGCACATCCTTCAATGCTGCTCCCCCTTCTACAGGGATAGGTGTCCACTTGGTGATGGCACATACCAGCGCATCCACTTTCAGAAAGCACAACTGCTCCTTCACAGCTGTATCCAAGGGGTACAATGCTTCCAAGGCTCATCCCCCTTTAAAATTAGCTTCCGGGGAGCCCCATTCAAGATCAATCAATTCTTGAATAGCATCCATAATGGGGAAGAAACATGATGCTTTATGCAAAGAAATTAAAATGGGATTTTTCTTTGGCTCAGACATTGAATCAGTACCCAGCATCTTCAATGTCAGGGAGATCAGAGCCAGCAACTCATCTCTATGAAAAAAATGCAACACTGTTCTACACGGCTCCAATCCCAGAGGAATTTCCCCATCCTCCAGGGAATAAGGATTGGCTTCATCATCCATTCCCTCTAGGTCCCTATCAGCATGACCTGCAGCAGGTCTATACATACTCTGACACTTTCCCACGGCACTAGGCATTTGGGAATCCACGGCCTACGATCCTAAACTGTTAGGTTTGGCCGGGACCACTGACTGCGCCTGAAGAAAGGACTGCAGCCCTTGAAAAAATTCCACCCAAGGCAGGATACATACCAAAAACATGGGGCATCAGTCCTGCTCCCACTGAGCTACCTTCCCCTGCTGATGGACCAGTTAAGGAAGCCCCAAAACCAGGTGAAACCTCTGGCAGTTCCTCCTCCTGTCCCATTCCCACATCATGCTAAAAAGTAACCGGGCTTAGCAAAATCAATTGGCGACAACTCTCCCTGAGCCTCCAAGCAGTGCTGACAAACGTTAGAGGGGACGCCAGGCTATGATGCCCGAATATGGCAAGGAGCACAAAGGGTAAATCGCTTAGGCTTCTTTGCTACATCGCCATGGATAAACACCCGCTATCAGTACGCTCCCAAAAGCAACTAACTGCATCCAGCTGCGCGGCCACCTGGATAGGGTGCCCAAAAACAAGCTCTGTCTAATAAGCATACACTACGGACACCCAAAATGTAGGTGCCCAATACACAGTTCAAGTGAGCGCCCACCTGATTGCCAACCCAAGCGCACAAGCGTGTACTGTCATCAAAACACTGATTCGCGGCAGTCTTGTGCCCAGAAAAGCGTGTGATCACTGCCACAGCCTACCACATGGTATCTAAGCAAAGCCTGAGAGCGAGGCCTAGCCAAAAAGGCTGCTTAACCTGCCAACCTGCCACAATTCCCCAACCACTCCCAGAGCAGGAATGGAAGTCAGATTGGCGCACCAAGCTCAGAGACCAGAAAGGGAATGGAATCCCTAAAATTAACTCCCCCCCTTTTTTTTAAAATCTTTATACTCTTTAACTGAATTTAGCCCCTCTCAGCCGAATACAGAATTGGTCTCTGGCTGCGGGGGAAGAGGGCAAAGGCCTTCACCACCGCACTTGGCTTCCTGCAGCCGCTAGCCTCAGTTGTCTCTCTACAGCTAAGTCCACACAGGAAAACCAGCTGCTAGACTGAGGCACTCTTCCAAGGGAGGGATCTGCAGATATCACCTCAGGAAAACTCGACTGAAGGAGGGACCATAAGATATCACCATAGGAGAAAGGGGTGAATTAATTTCCTTCTTTTCTTCTTCAATTTTTTTAAGCAATCCCCATTAGGAAGATGCACATCCACCATCTTCTGGAAACGGAGAATACTGGCAGGCTGATGTCAGTACAGGGGTATATAAATACCGTGACGTTCAGCTGTGCTGTCTCTATCTGATGGTAGAGGTGCATAACCCACTGGTGTGGATTAACTTGTCTGAATGCAAAGAAAACATTAAATACATACACATGTATATATAAGCACAGGAATCTTACAGCCTATCTTTTTCCCAAAGCTGCAAACAAAACAATCTTCCAGGATGAACAAGTAGCATATTTCACCAATTTGAAAGGAATGTGTTATTTTACTTAATGAACATGATGAAATTATGGACCATTTTGGCAGCAGAAGTAGCTATGGTTAAGATGCTAAGTCAATTATAAATTGGATATAGGCTGGCCTGGTGAGTCAGTGGCAGTGCTACACACTGCCATGCGGAAGGTTTCCAGTTCAATCTGTTTATCAGCTCAGCTAGGGGGCTGGGATGCTATGTGGGCAGCATTGATATCCCCTGAGGGGGGAAGTTGCTGGGTCTATGATTGCAGGGTTCCCTGGTTTAGGATTGTCACTGTAATAACCACAACAAGGTATGTTTTAAGTGGAGATATAATATAAGGGGAAAAGGGTCCAGGTAGTTGGGAATAAAGGCTCAGTGTGCTAGATCCTAGCCCTGGTTGAAACTGAGCTAAAAGTATAAATGAGTAGGAGAAAACTGCAATATTTAAAAAAAAAAAAAAAAGGGGGTAGATTGGACAAGTTTTTATGGGAAAAAGATATTGGTAGGTATGATATACTTACATGTTGAGGGAAGTATTAATCCAGCAATTCTCAGCTAATTGCCATATTTGAGGCTGGGTAGGAAATATTTTGCATGCTGAAGAATTGGTTACAGATGAAGGTTTATATAAATAACTCCACCTCTCAGCTATGTGATTTAGGATGGGTATGTGTAACATGCAAACAGCTAAAAGTTCTTCCAGAGCAGAGACTGAAGCAGATAAAAATATTACTATGACAAGTAATGCAAACAATATCAGTACATGCACATTTATGTAACACATTTAGCCTCATATGCTACAGGAGAGAAAACCATGTGCTTATTGTAAAAGAAGAATTTATCATTATACTAAGAGATAGAAAAATTAGCTTTTAGCATTTTATAAATACAACACCACAAACATCCTCCCCTTTTCAGTTCTCAGCAGAATCAGATGACTCCCAGACTGTTCTTGCATGATTATTCAGCTACTGGATGCTTGATCCCACTGTTACTGGAGTGGTTTCACAGTTTATGAAGAATTTAACAGGATTCTTGCATAGATGTAGATTAGGCTACCCAAAACAAATTACAATTTTCTATTCTGAATAAAATCATGACCATTCTTCTGATTATTCCCTATAACTTAGTTTGCCTAATAATAATAAAATGTAAGCGTTTATCCTAAAACTATTCAGCTAATTGGAAATAAAACAAAAAATTATCTACAAATGTCCTTACTTGCCATTTCTTCCAAACAACAAAAGTTTATACTTGTTTCAATTCACTTACACAAAAAACTCATTTCTACTCTGGCTAAATAATTTTTTGCCAAGTTGTCACTAAAAAACCTTTACACAAAATCTCTTTTCCCATTTTTTTTCTTAGTGCAAATACAGTCTGCAGATAATGCCTTACCTCATGACTATCTTTAGCTACTGTTTTATGTTGATGATACCATTAACCGCTTAGAACAAGTTTCATTGTATAATGTGGGCTATAAATATTTTAAGTAAATATATAAATAAAAATCTGTGTCACTCTCTGAAAACAATAAAAGCTCATTTATTTTTACACTAGACTTCAAAGAGATAGCTGTGATTAGTTAACAAATCTCATTGGTTCTCAATCCTTTCCCTGTTACTGGCTATATGGATAAATAAAGCAAAATTGCTTACCTTGTAATAGGTGTTATCCCAGGACAGCAGGATGTAGTCCTCACATATGGGTGACGTCAGTAACGGAGCCCTAGTGCGGGAAAACCTCTGTCAAAGTTTCTAGAAACTTTTGACTGGCCCTGTGAGGCCACTGAGCATGCCCAGCATGCCATGATATTCTCTGCCACAGGTGTCTCACTTCAGTCTCGTATGTAGCAATAAGCTTTAGCAAAAATAAAATAATAAAAGGTATGAGACCCAACTCCGCGGGGTGGCGGGTGGGTTCTGTGAGGACTACATCTTGCTGTCCTGGGATAAAGCAAAATTGCTTACCTTGTAATAGGTGTTATCCCAGGACAGCAGGATGTAGTCCTCACATATGGGTGACATCGGTAATGGAGCCGTACAACAGTGAGGTATTGTTGTTGAAATGAGTCAGCCGAAGATCACAGCAGGTTGGATGTAGAAGGAGTTGGGCTTAAACTGGAAACAAGTTCTTTAAGACAGATTGTCCATAGGCTGAATCTAATCGTCCTTCTTTATCCAGACAGTAATGAACTGCGAAAGTGTGAAGAGAAGTCCATGTTGCTGCTTTACATATGTCAAGAATAGGTACTGAACGATAGTGTGCAACTGAAGTTGACATTGCTCGTACTGAGTGTGCTTTCACTCGGCCTTGCAGAGGAAGTCCTGCTCTTTCATAGCAAAACTGTATGCAATCTGCTAGCCAGTTGGATAGAGTATGTTTACCCACTGCTTTACCCGGTTTGTTTGGGTCAAAGGGCACAAAAAGTTGAGAGGATTTTCTGTTTGTTGAGGTGCGGTTTAAGTAAAAGGATAACGCATGCTTACAGTCTAAAGTATGTAGGGCTGCTTCTCCTGGATGGGAGTGAGGCCTTGGAAAAAACGTGGGTAAAACTATGGATTGATTCAAGTGAAATTTCGTGACTACCTTGGGAAGGAATTTTGGATATGTACGGAGAACCACTTTCATGTAGGAGCTTCGTATAAGGTGGATACGTGACGAGTGCTTGTAACTCACTAACCCTTCTAGCTGATGTAATAGCTATGAGGAATATAGTTTTCCATGTGAGAAATTTAAGATCACAAGAGTCCATGGGTTCGAAAGGAGAACGCATGAGCCTTGTTAATACCAGATTCATGTCCCATTCTGTGACTGGAGGTCGAATCGGTGGTTTGAGTTGAGTTAAACCTCTCATAAACCTACTGACGAGAGGTTGTGTGGAAATTGGTGCATCTCCCATCTTGTTATGGTAAGCAGAGATTGCACTTAAATGTACCCTTACGGACGAAGTCTGGAGACCAGAGTCTGAAAGATAAGTAGTCTAGTAGAGAAGTAGTAGTGCAAGTGAAAGGATCGATTTTGTTTTGCTTGCACCACAAGGTGAATCTCTTCCATTTAGAAGCGTAGTTCTTTCATGTGGAAGGTTTACGTGAAGCTATAAGTACTTGAGATATATGAGCTGAAAGATTGAGTGGTTGTAAAATCAAGCTTTCAACATCCATGCTGTCAGGGATAGGGATTGGAGGTTGGGGTTGCGCAAGCGACCCTGATCCTGAGTGATGAGATTTGGGAGCTACTCCCAGACGTATTGGATCCCTGACAGAGGTCTAGAAGTGTGGGGAACCACACTTGTCGAGGCTAATATGGGGCTATGAGTATCATGGACCCCTTGTCCTGTTGTAGTTTCACAAGAGTTTTGGTTATGAGCGGAGGATACGCGTAGAGGAGGCCTGAGTTCCAAGGGCGAGCAAAGGCGTCCTTGGCTGGATGATTCTTTTGTTTGTGTAGGGAACAGAACTTGTCCACTTTGTGATTCAGATGTGACGCAAAGAGGTCTATTGTCGGTTGACCCCAACGTCGAAATATCCTGGTCGCTATTGAGGGATCCAGGGACCATTCGTTCTCTCAACCTAGCTTGATGTTACCCAGGTAGAGAGTCCATCAAGCTAGGTTGAGAGAACCTTGCCCAAATCTCATCTTGGAGTGAGTTTCCTCACTCCGAAGGCCAGCAAATCTTCACAAGAGACCACTGTTCTGTTCGTAGGTGTCACGTAGAATGTCAAAGTGGCCCCTAACCCCCTACACTCTTACCTAATCCCCACCTCGAGTTACTAGGTGGGCCTACCATAGGGATATACATACCTACCTATGGGCCATGATATTATGGCCAGGCTCTCTCTCTCTCTCCCGCAATCAGCGTTACAGCTGTGCGATGTCTCTTCGCAGACAGGCTAGCCCACTCTCCGCCCCTAACTCCTCCTATTTTCGGAATTTGCGATCGCATGTGGTAAACACGTTTTCGCATGCGGTAAGGGCCTATCGCATGTGTTAGCAATGAACAGATTCAGATTCTATTGACCTCTGATCTTCTTTCAATCTATCCAACTACATGTGACAATTTATCTTGCTTCTTGCACATAGCCAGTCATACTTCTCTCACCTCATAAGCATCCAGCTCCACAGTATCTTGCTCTCACACACACTGAACCACATTCTTATTCTGTCATGCATACACATACACATATCATTGTAAATAAAAATTATTTTTCTATTTGATTTATTAATATCTTGTGTCAGTTTCGTTGTTATCTTCAGTGCCTACACAATAAGTGGACCAATATTTTAAAAAAATATTTAGAATTCCATCTAAAAAAAATTTTTTTTAGAGAAGGCAGAAGGTTTCATATATAGTATAGGCGTCCCTGCACCGAATTATTGCAATTATAATCATTAACCTCCTACCGCCTCCATATTCATTTTTTTAAAATATTTTTTGAGCATTTTAGTATTAAAGTCCCAAAACTATCATGACATCCATCGTGTTGTTGGCTCTGGTTTCCTTAAATGGTGGTAAACTTGTAGCTTGAAATTTAAAATTTGTGGTCGTTTAAAGCGGGTACCTTCCAACTTCCTGTGTGCTGGCTTCCTTTGATGCTGAATCTCGATCCCAACATGCTCGTGTTTCAGATTATGCGTCTTTCCTCAGGGGAGTCTGTCAATAAAAAGCTCCAACAAGCAGGGTTCTTCCTCGCTGTATTCTTTATATTCAAGTTACTGATATTGCGTACATTTTCGCCGCTCCGTGCCATCCAACAGATGGCATGGAGGTTAATCCAACAGGTTAATGATTATAATTGCAATAATTCGGTGCAGGGACGCCTATACCATATATGAAACCTTCTGCCTTCTCTAAAAAAAATTTTTTTTAGATGGAATTCTAAATATTTTTTTAACATATTGGTCCACTTATTGTGTAGGCACTGAAGATAATAGCGAAACTGACACAAGATATTAATAAATCAAATAGAAAAATAATTTTTATTTACAGTGATAGAACAGTTAGTTCTGTTCTTGGTAAGATCATATATTAGTGGATCACTGTTTTTTGTGGTGTCTATATATACTTTGGTTTGTCATATTAATGCTGGGCAGCAGAACTACTCAAAGCCTTCACCTGGTCACTTTCAATAATGGTGGTGAAGGGGCGAAACCAACCACCACAGCCAAGAGTGGGATAGAAGGGGTGGCGACAGAGGAACACAGAGTGGTGGAAGGTGTGAGAGGACCCCAGACCAGAAAAACGAATAGCTTAAAGCAGAGGGAGAGGAGGAGAAGCCTAAAACAGTGCTGGTAGGAGGATTCAGAGAAGCTGACAGTGTAGACCTCATAACTCTGAGGGCCAGATATATTCAGCATTTCCTCATAAACACAAAGGGGTGGATTTTAAAAGGGTTACGAGCGTAACCGCGAAAACCTGCTCCTTCGCGCCAAGCCTATTTTGCATAGGCCCGGCGTCGCGTGCAAGCCCCGGGAGCGTGTATGTCCCGGGGCTTGAAAAAAGTGGCGGGGCTGGGGCCCCACCCCGGATCACAGGCCGGCGGCTAGCGCACGCAACCCTGCCTGGAGGCAGGCGCAACTTATAAGATAAAGGGGGGTTTTAGGTAGGGCGGGTTAGGTAGCGGAAGGTGGGGGGTGGACGGAACGGAGGAAGGCTGCGCGGCTCGGCGCACACAAGTTGCACAATTGTGCACCCCCTTGCGCGCGCCAACCCTGGATTTTATAACATGCGTGCAGCTGCGCGGGCATGTTATAAAATCGGGCGTACATTTGTGCGTGCCGGGTTGCGCGCACAAATGTACGCCCGCACGTACCGCTTAAAATCCAGCCCAAAATGGAAGAAAACCATTAGTACATTTAACCCAGAGGGCCTCACTTCATGCAGCCATGATAGACTGGTACTGAAAAATGCTTGATTTCCTCCTCTGATGCCAAAAATCTAAAATGCCTGGCACTGGAGGAGTTGAAGCAGCTAAAGTCTGCAGGGTGTGGCTGTGGAGCCTCAGAACTCAGCTAAAACTGCAACAGACAAATTAAAAGGGAAGTGTTGACTTTTCCAGCTTCAGCTACTCCAGTTTTTACATCACTTCATCAATTAGGATGCAGGTTGAAATACAAATTTAAAGAAGAACAACATAGACCTAGACTATAGTGAAGTGATATAAAATATGATTGTACTATGGTTCTGTTAGCCTGCAAAATCTAAAAAGAAATTTTAAAGACAGTTTTGGTTCTGTGAAATGCTGTCGATGATGTGGGAGGGTTATGCCCTCTTAGCCTCAGGGCATGTCTGTGGAAGAGAGATGGAATGAATTAATAGGGAGGTTACTTTTGGGAAATGAACCATAGTGCTCCCTACATGGTACCTCTGTTTATTCCCCATCCCCCCTCTGCCCAATTTCTTAGCCTAATGGTACTTTCCAGCTATCTTGGGGCAGCCAAACAGCCAACCATACAACTGCTCAAGAGGAGGAACTGTAAGAACACTCCAGGAGTAGAAAAAATAAACCCACAAAAATAAAATGTATTTTATTATATTCATTTATATAAAAGACCACATTTTTTAAAAATGTCCTTCAAGTATCTGATGTAAACAGAAAAATGATTTCTCATCTTGCTGCAGGGTAACATGAAATTGCATCATCACTTCAGCAGAATAGTCTTTGCTGCCAGTGTGTCCGGACAATCTCCACAAAATTCATCAACCTGAAGTAAAGTCAACAAATTGTGGTTTGTTACCAGTTTTACCTGATTCTAGCAAGTTGGTTACTCTATATTTGAAGCTAACATGTCTACATTATTTTTGGGCATGTTTCTTGGCCTCATTTTGGCTCAAATCCAAGTTCAGAATTTGAGCCATGAGCTAAAGTTCTTCCCTTTTTGACCTTTTAGCAAACTGCGAACCTGTAGAATATGGGATGTGGTGAGAGAGAGATTAATGCTCTGCCACTTGACCCCATTTGAGAAAGGAAACATTTGGATCTGGGTTGAATGAGAAGGATTACACCTCCTGTTTTAAAACAAAACTTACAGAGTTTAGTTCTGAGTCCATGTTTATGTTTTAGCTATAACAGACTCTAAAACATGCAGGAAGTCATGAGAAGAAACATGTATTTCATCTGCTTGGCATCTTTCCAAAACCTCCATACTTATCGCAAGATTGTACAACTCCAGTTCAAGAGCTTCAAACAGGTCTGGTTTTAAGGAAATCCATAACAAATTGGGAGAAGTTTTCAAAAAAAGGGGGGAACCCCCAAAGTCACCTCCCCCATGAGCTTATACTACAAGCATGGTCTTGTGCACTGGCTGCAAGCACAGAGCTAATGTTAATAAGGGGAATCAGTGCCTGCTGGACAGTGACTTTGCCAGATGCAGATAAACTGACTATATCTCTCCTTCTGTCTCTTGGATGAAGTATTTTGGCTGCCATGTTAGTCCACTTGAATGCACAGAACTAAAAGGTTAGCAAAAACAAATTTTATATATATATTTCATCCAAGAGACAGAAGGCGAGACAAAGGAGAGACAAAGAATGAACCCCACTGGAGTGGAGATAATAGTAGAGGAGAGAAATTGTTCCCAACACTATTGAAGTTTAGTAATCAGAGCTCCTACTGCTATTGGTTCTTCCTATTCTGATAACTTGCTGTGGAGAGATTTAGTGATAAAGGAGCCACATAGGTAAGGACTGAAAGGTGCCCCAGCGGTTTCTGGACATTCACCAGCAAGAACATGAAATTAACAAGTCAGCCCAAGGAGCTGCTGCAAAACTTTCCCCTACCCAATATCACCAGAATTTGTCTGGAACATGGGAAAAACCCTTCAGCATTAAAGGAGTAGTTTGAATTGATACCATGTTCACAGTTAGAGGGTCCTCCTCAGTAAGAGAGATTGCTGGGTACACACTATTGTTGTCATTCCCTAATTTTGTTGTCCACATCCTGCCTTTCCTCTTAGTTATTTCTTACTTATTCTATTACCATTGTTCAAAAGCAAATTATTGTTTGTGTTATCCTTCAATATTTACATTATGTTTTGCCTACATGGTTTTTTAAGTAAAATTTATTCTCATATGAAGAGTATGGATTTCTGACTGCAGTGGGGCTTGGGAAATCCTAATGGTGAGGTCCAGGGGCATCCCAATTTGGTAAAGATTGGGCACAGCGGCACTGTCTATCCCCATTTGATTTTGAATCCACAAACCACTGGGAGTTTACTGTACAGTGAAGCCCAATGGTTTTCTTGTGTGTCAGTCTCCCCCTTTCTTAGCACCAGTTATACTGTATTACCTGAGGAAGGTGCTACAGAATATTCATGATATATTTGCATACATTTGGTCTAGGAAACCCACCAAATTCTGTATTATGGCTAACCTGAAAACCAAATGGGTTTGCTGCCCTTGAGGACCAGAGTTGTGTAGCCCTTATTGGCTAACACTAGGCATGTGCTGACACCTGTCAATCCAAAACGGATCAAATCCTTTCTCAGCAAACTAGAGCACCTTTATGAACAGCCTTTTCTATTTTCTTCTATAATTATGATTTCTCCAATACCTAGCATTGCAATGATGATCTCCTCATGTCAGAAGCTATGACCCTGTGAGAGCGCTACTTGGCCACATATCAAACCCTGCAGCACTAACGCCACAGAACTCTGGAGATCAGAACTAAAATCTGCCAATTTAATCCCATGGAACCAGGGCCAGATTTTAAACCTTGGCACTCATATGTAGAGGACTCTGGGTGGGAGAACTTCCCTCTGGAAAGAAGAAAGCAGCAGGGAGCTTTCTAGCTTTTGGGTACTTTCAAAATGTGGTGCCCCAGGCAAGTGCCTATGCTGCCTACACCAAAATCTGGCTCTGCATAGAATTGCCCTGAACAGCAATTTCCCAAATGATAAACGCTGTGATAATGGTCTATAAAAGTTCTCTATTTCGGTTAGTCACCCTAGCACAGTTACCGTAGCAAAGACATCTGCAGCCTATGGAGATAAGCAGTACTGCAGGGCTCACAGTCCTGTGTTTCAAGTAGTAGTTTCTGGGACTGGCTACACACTTCCTTGATTTAAGGAATACTTCTGCAACATTTGATCTATTTTGTGTGGTAGTGTTTAAAGCGACCCTCACTGCCTACTTACCTGTTAGAAAAATGTCCAATGGCAAATTTGCCCTTTAACATGACACTACTTGGGGCTGAACCTAGTCTGTACAACAGCCCAGTCAAAGTCAGGCTGGGTGGGGAAAGTGAGAGTTCATTGAGCCAGTGGTGGCTGATGTCAAAATGCCACAATGCAATTGCATCACAAAAATACCTGTTCCTCTTATGAAAGAGCGGCATGAGGTCTCCATCTCTCTCTTTCTTATTGGAGAAATACTGATGAGTGTTCTCCTAATTGCTTGGTATACAGTTGGTGGGAATGGGGATGGTAGAGTGCTCTGGAGAACAATAGCAGCATTTCTGTAACCAGAACCTCAGGCACAACTTATTTGCTCTGTGCTCATACACTGTGATGGTGGAGCTAACATGCAGTAGGTGGGAGGGGACCACTTTATAGCCAAAGGCAAATTGATAGAGATTTTTCAGGAACTGAACCCATACTGCTGCTGGCCTAGGATCCAGAAAAAGAGGATACAGGATGGACCCTATTCACCCTCAGATCTCAAGGGTTGTCAACAGGTCAGGTTTTCAGAATATCCCTAATGAATATGCATGAGATAGATTTCCATGCACCCACATTAACCACCACAGACAGAGGAGAAGGAAGGAAGAAGCAAAAAAAGTTCCACTAATGCTATTTACTCTCTTCTGTGCTACTGACAAAAGAAAAAGCTGTTTTTGGTCAGGAAAATTATCAATACACAATTTTTGACAACACTCAATATCCAAGAATAAGGTTTCACAGCTTTCCTAACATATAATCAAAAGTTATTCTACATCAAAATGTAAAATATGCCTGGTCCAGCATCCAAGTGCTATGAGTACGCACCTTTACACCATTCTTAATGAACACGAATGTTGGCATGGCAGCAATATCATATTCATCAGCTACATCCTACAAAATAAAAGTAATGTTGGGATTACTACCTGATAATCCCCTTTTCCTTAGTGTTGACAGATGGACTCAGAACAAATGGGATAGTATCCGCGTGCTAGCAGTTGGAGACGGATCTGACGTCAGCACGGGGGCGTATATATCCCCACAGGAAGCGTAGCTATTCAGAAATCTTCCTTGCAAAAGCTGTTTATAGATGTGTGTACTGACGCTCAGTTAAAAAGTGAAACAGGATTCCCCTGACCGATTGATAGTAGCTGGAGACCGCCAGCATTCCCAACCAGAAGGCGTGGACACCTGGTAGAGTGTACACCAGGGGTGGGCAATTAATTTTCCCATGGGGCCGCATGAGAAATTGGGATGGTTTTAGAGGGCCGGACTAATATAATTAACTCAGTTCTCAATAGCCCTACTTATGAAAAGACAGCAGTTTACCACCAATGCATGTCCTCTGAGAAAACACAACAAATAAGACCGATACAAACGCTTACATGCTAGCAAAATATCTCATCTCGGTAACAGACACAGAACCGACCTAACATACTCCCAGGATCTGTAGTAATGCACATAAACTAATCCACACACAGTTACACCTGTATTATGGAATACACTCAAACAGGAGCAACCCTATCTATGAAAAGGCAACACCACAAATATTAAATCAGGTCCTAAAAACCAATACACCTCTTATTAGGAAAACAGAATAGCAAGCAGCTATAGATCCCCACACAGAAATAATTGTAAAACTATACTAATAAGCAGAATAAATGTTTCAAAACAGCTATGAACAGAATAACATCCAACAATTAAAAACTCATAAAAACTATTAAACATTCTCCAAACACCAATAAAATGTTTCAAAAAAGCAGACATCACACAATTAAAATGGCAGTCAAGAAAAATAAACTTAAAGCCATCTTTACTTACCCCCTCCAGCAGCTCTCCTACTCCCCTTCCCTGCAGGCCGTGGCACACACCAGAAGCAGCAGTAGAAACTAAGCACTATACTTATGGTCCTCTTCCTTAGTGCCCATGTCTCTCACACACACACCATACCAGTCATGCCCCCATGACCAGTTTCTGTCTCTCACACACCAATCATCTCCCAAACAGTCTTTGGCACACACACCAGTCACCTTCCTGAACAGTTTCTCTCATGCCATACACACACAGGCTTCCCACTCCCGTGTTCTTCTTACATATATGGGCTTCTCACTCTCATAATCACTTTCTCTGTCTCTCTCTCTCTCTCACACACACACACACACCCACTCACCAGTCTCTCACTCCCATGCTTGTTCTCTCCACATGCACAGGCTTCTCATTCCCATAATCACTTTCTTTCTCTCTCACACACACACTCACCAGTCTCTCACTCCCATGTTCTCTTTCAGATATACAGGCTTCTCCCTCCCATGATGTGTCTCACACACACCCAGGTTTCACACTCCCATGCTCACTCTTCACATGCACAGGCTTCTCATTCCCATAATCACTTTATTTCTCTCTCTCTCTCACACACACACACACACACACACCAGTCACCTGATCTCACTCATGCATACACACACACACAGGCTTCCCACTCCCAAGTTCTCTTTCAGATATACAGGCTTCTCCCTCCCATGCTGTCTCACACACACCCAGGTTTCTCACTCTCATGCTCACTCTCTTCACATGCACAGGCTTCTCATTCCCATAATCACTTTCTTTCTGTTACACACACACCAGTCTCTCTCTCATTTCCATGCTCACTCTCCACGTGCACAGGCTTCTCATTCCCTGAATCACATTCTCTCACATTCACACACACCAGTCTTTTTCTCTCACACACACCGTCACCTTACCAAGCAGTCTCTCTCTCTCATGCATGCACACTCACCCAGGTTTCTCACTCCCACAACACCAGGCTTCTTACGCTCATGCTTTCCCACATACCCAGACTTCTCACTTCCATGCTTTTTCTCTCTCACACACACACACATCAGACACCTCCCTGACTAATATCTCACATACACATCAGTCATCTCATTGAGCAATCACTTTCATTGTCTCTCACATACACACACACATCAGCTCTCTGACCAGTCAATCACACACAGGCTGGCTGGCTGCTTCTCTCTCTTTCTCACTTCCTCTCCCCCCCACCGGAGCACAAATGGGAGCTGCAGCAGCCCCCGAAGGCCAAGAAAGAAGAATCCCATCGGCCGCGGGAGGCTCATGCTGCTGACTCCTTTCTCGATTACTGGCTGCTTCAATTGCTCGGGGACCGACGCTACAGCCGACGCGGCACGGCTCTTTCTCCTTCCCGCGCACCGCTCCATGTATCACTTCCTGTTCCGGGTCACGGGAGGGGGGGTGCAGGCGCGGGAAGAAGAAAAGGCCAGCCGCGGGTACCACAGCTTCTAACACTGCTGCCGTTCCCACTGGGCTTGAACGTGCTGACAGCCCAGCGGCAACGGCAGCGGGAGAGACCGGGAGCGCGCGCCGCGGACCAGCAAAAAACTCCTGCGGACCGGTGGTTGGGGACCCCTGAAAAAGACCACGAAAGGCGGAACTGGTAGGTAGGTAGGAAAGAAACTCGAGCGAAGACACGCTGCCCGATTGGCCGGTGCTGGGCAAGGCTTGCCCAGCACCGGCCAATCAGGCAGCGTGTCTTCGCTCGAGTCACTCCCTCCCCCCCCACCGAACGCTGTAAAAAAAACAGTTCATTCTCCGCTCCCTCGCTCCCCGATTGGCCGGCCAATCGGGGAGCGAGGGAGCGGAGAATGAGGCACGCTGCCAGAGGGAAGGCAGCGTGCCTCATTCTCCGTCTGCTCTCAGCAGTGGGCGGGCCGGTCACAGACCGTAGGTGGGCCAGATTCAGCCCGCGGGCCGCCCCTTGCCCAGGTCTGGTGTACGCTCTAATGGAAACAGATGACATGGCTTACCTTGAATCGGTGATACCCATGTACGCAGGCAGCTGGGCGGGATGCTGAGTCCATCTGTCTACACTAAGGAAAAGGGGATTATCAGGTAGTAATCCCAACATTTCCTGGCGTGTAGCCAGATGGACTCAGAACAAATGGGATGTACAAAAGCTTTACTCCCAGCCTGGGCGGGAGGCTGCCTGAGGCCCATGTAGTACTGCCCTCGCAAATGCCGAGACCTCCCTGGCCTGGACATCCAGACGATAGAACCTGGAGAAGGTATGGAGGGAGGACCACGTCGCCGCTTTACAGATTTCCGCAGGCGATAGTAACCTGGATTCTGCCCAAGATGCTGCTTGTGCTCTGGTAGAATGAGCCTTGACTTGTAGAGGCGGAGACTTCCCAGCCTCTACGTACGCTGCTCTGACAACTTCTTTAATCCAGCGGGCGATGGTGGGCCGCGAGGCTGCTTCACCTAGCTTCTTCCCGCTGTACAGGACGAACAGATGGTCCGTCTTCCGTAGGTCTTGTGTAAGTTCCAAATATCTGGGCAGCAATCTGCCAATGTCGAGATGGCGTAATAAACGCCCTTCTTCAGATTTCTTCAGACCCGCCGTGGTAGGCAAGGATATGGTTTGATTAAGATGAAACTGAAACCACTTTAGGTAGAAAGGAGGGAACCGTACGAAGATGGATAGCCTCTGGAGTGATTCTGAGAAAGGGATCACGGCAGGACAATGCTTGTAGCTCTGAGATGCGGCGGGCTGAACATACAGCCAGCAAGAATACCATCTTCAAGGTGAGAGAACGAAGAGACAGGCCCCGAAGGGGTCTGAAGGTGGATCCCGCGAGGAAATCCAAAACAAGGTTGAGGTTCCACAAAGGTACAGGCCACTTCAGTGGCGGACGAATATGCTTGACTCCCTGCAGGAAGCGAGAAACATCCTGGTGCTTGGCGATGGTCTTGCCATCCCTCCTGGGACCATAGCAAGACAGCGCAGCCACCTGAACCTTGATGGAGCTGAGGGAGAGACCCTTCTGAAGTCCATCCTGCAGGAAATCCAACACAATAGGGATTGTGGTTGCATGTGGATTGGTGCCGTGAGTGTCGCACCATGCTTCAAATACTCTCCAGATCCGGATGTATGTGAGGGATGTGGAAAACTTGCGAGCTCGGAGGAGGGTATCAATCACAGGCTCCGAGTAACCCCTCTTCTTCAATCTAGCCCTCTCAAGGGCCATACCGTAAGAGAGAATTGAGCCGGATCCTCGTGAAGAATGGGACCTTGATGTAGAAGGTCCCGGAGAGGAGGCAGGGGAAGGGGCTCCCCTGCCAGTAGTCTTCTCATGTCCGCGTACCAGGGTCTTCTTGGCCAGTCTGGCGCCACTAGAAGGACTAGGCCCCGGTGTCTCTGAATCTTGCGGATGACAGCGCCTGGCAGAGGCCACGGAGGAAAGGCGTACAGTAGGGTCCCTGGAGGCCATGGCTGAACCAGGGCATCGATCCCGTGTGAGCACGGGTCGCGCTTGCGGCTGAAGTATCTGGGTACTTGAGCATTGGACTTGTCCGCCAGTAAATCCATGTCCGGAAACCCCCAATGATCCACAATCATCTGGAAGGCCGTGGGTGAGAGCTGCCACTCTCCCGGATTTAGGCTTTCCCTGCTGAGGAAGTCTGCTGTGGTATTGTCCTTCCCGGCAATGTGGACGGCGGAGATGTCCTGAAGATTCACCTCTGCCCAAGTCATCAGAGGGGCGATCTCCAGCGATACCTGTCGGCTTCTGGTTCCGCCCTGACGGTTGATGTATGCCACCGTGGTGGCGTTGTCGGACATCACTCTGACTGCTCTGTTCTGCAGTCTGTGGGCAAATTGAAGGCATGCCAAGCGGACAGCCCGGGCCTCTAGACGGTTGATGTTCCACGCCAACTCTTCTCTGTTCCACCGCCCTTGTGCGGTGAGGTCTTCGAAGTGTGCGCCCCAGCCGCTCAGGCTGGCATCTGTGGTGAGCAAGATCCACGTGGGTGAGGACATCTTCGATCCCCTGCTCATGTGGTTGGACTGCAACCACCACCGTAACTGGGTCCGCACTCGGGCTGGTAGAGGTAGGTGCGTGGAGTAGGTCCGTAGACGGGGGCTCCAGCGAGAGAGCAGGGCGCGTTGTAGAGGTCTCATATGGGCCCTCGCCCAAGGCACCACTTCCAGGGTGGATGCCATGAGACCAAGAACCTGCAGATAATCCCAGGCTGTGGGTCGACTGGCTCCCATCAAATACTGGATACGCTGCTGAAGTTTCAACGTTCTCTTGGTTGTGAGACTGACCGTGTCTGCCCGGGTGTCGAACTGTACTCCCAGGTATTCCAGTGACTGGGAAGGCTGTAGGCAGCTCTTGCTGAGGTTGATAACCCAGCCCAGGCTTTCCAGAAGGGCTATCACTCTGTTGGTGGTCCGAAGGCTCTCCTCTCGAGACTTCGCCCTGATCAGCCAGTCGTCTAGGTAGGGATGGACCAGAATTCCTTCCCGCCTGAGCGCCGCCGCTACTACTACTACCACCTTGGTGAATGTCCGTGGCGACGTCGCCAACCCAAAGGGCAGAGCCCGAAACTGGAAGTGGCGGCCTAGAACCTTGAAGCGTAGGTAGTGCTGATGATCCGGATGGATCGGGATATGCAGGTATGCCTCTGACAGGTCTAATGCCGTGAGGAATTCCCCTGGCTGTACTGCGGCCTTGACGGAGCGTAGAGTTTCCATGCGAAACCTCGGGACCCGCAAGTATCGATTGACTGACTTGAGGTCCAGGACAGGCCGAAAGGTACCCCCTTTCTTGGGTACCATGAAATAGATGGAATAATGGCCAGAATTCACTTCCCAGGCAGGTACTGGGATGATGGCTTTCAAGGACAGGAGCCTCGCCAGGGTAGCTTCCAATGCTGCCTTCTTGTGTATGGGACACGAAGATTCCACAAACTTGTCCGGAGGGAGATGATGAAAGTCCAGATAATATCCCTCCCGGATAACGGCGAGAACCCACTGGTCCGATGTAATCTCGACCCATCTGGGGTAGAAGAGGGTCAACCTGCCCCCTATGGCTCCGTCCCCCAGATGAATCGGCGGATTCTCATTGGGAGGCGTGGCCGGGACCCGCGCCCGGGCCCGCTCCCCTCTTGCGCTGCTTGGTCCGAAAGGACTGATTCCTGGCCAGAGGACATGGTGCTTGGTAGCGACCCCTGTAAGGAATGAAACGCTGGGAACTCCTGCCCCTGGAGGGCCTTGGAAAGGCGCACTGGCCCCTTCGGAACCGATCTTCCGGCAATCTGGGCACTGGAGAGGTGCCCCATGCACTGGCCAGTTTATCAAGGTCGCTGCCAAATAGAAAAGAGCCCTTAAAGGGTAATCTGGTGAGGCGTGTTTTAGAAGGCGCATCAGCCGACCATCTTCGGATCCAGAGCTGCCTCCTGGCGGCTACGGAGGATGAAATCCCTTTAGCTGTTGTCCGGACCAGGTCAGATGCCGCATCTGTAAGGAACGAAAGAGCGGATTCCATGTCCGCCGCTGGAGCATTGTTTCTAACCTGTGACAAACAGGCACGCGTCACCACCGTACAGCAGGTGGCGATCCGTAAAGATAAAGCTGCCACCTCAAAGGCCTGACGCAGAATGGCGTCCAATCGCCGATCATGCGGCTCCCTGAGGGCCGTCCCCCCTTCAACCGGAATGGTAGTGCGCTTGACCACAGCGCTAATCAAGGCGTCCACCTGAGGGCACGCCAGCAGGTCCTAGATAGCCGATGCCAATGGGTACATGCTCTTCAGAGCCCGACCCCCTTTGAAGGCGGCCGCTGGCGCCGCCCATTCTAAATCGATCAGTTGTTGCGCCGCCTGTAAGAATGGAAAATGGCGGGCCGTAGGACGAAGACCTTCCAGCAGGGGGTTCTGCGCAGAGGGTACCGAAGCGCTGGGACCTGTAATATCCAATTCTGCCAGACACTGAGACACCAGGTCGGAGAGATCCTCCTTAGGGAAGAACCGCCTCATGGTTCGATATGGCTCAGTTCCTGGAGGGAGGTCCCCCTCGTCCGGGAGTTCGGACTCGTCCTGTGAGACCTCCTGGTCTGACTGATCCGGACTATCCATCGGAGGGAAGTCCCGTTCGCGATAAGGTCGTGATGGTCCAGGAACCGGATCCGCAGGAGCTGCTACTGCAGCAGCCGCCGCAGGCGCAGCCACCGCAGGAACTACAGGAACAGCAGGAACCGCAGGGCCTGGATGGGCAGCCGTTTGCATCTGTACAAAAGCATGAATTCCCTTAAAGAGATCCACCCAGGAAATGGAAGCAGCCTCTAATCGCAGGGGTACAAGCTCCCCCGGGATGCCTGATTGGTCGAGACTGCCCCCTAACTCCGGGGTAGCCCCTGGGGAACTGTCCACAAATCGTGGTTGAGACTGGTCCTGGCCCGAGGGTTGCACGGCCCCCTCACATTGGCCACACAGAGAATCTGGCTCCTCCCTGCGCGTGGCCCTAAGGTGGCATGCAGAGCAGAGGCCAAGGGCTGCAATGCCTGCTGAAGACTCTGCAGTGTTCTGATCCATTGCACAATAGGCGCGAAATGCAACGGGCGCTCACTAATAATATGCGGCAGCAATAGGCGCTTAATACAACAGGCGCTTAATAATAATATGCGGCAGTAATAGGCGCTTAAAGCAACAGGCGCTCAATAATAATATGCGGCAGCAATAGGCGCTTAATACAACAGGCGCTCAATAATAATACACGGCAGCAATAGGTGCTCAATACAACAGGCGCTCAATAATAATATGCGGCAGCAATAGGTGCTTAATACAACAGGCGCTCAATAATAATACGCGGCAGCAATAGGCGCTGAATACAACAGGCGGCCCAGACACCAGCGCAATGGTATGGAATAAGCACACAGCAATATGCAGTTAGCAATAGACCCTCAATGGCCTTCAATAAGTATTCAGCAAGAAGCGGTTAGTCATATACGCTCAATTTGCATTCAATAGGTATTCAGCAAGAAGCGGTTAGTCATATACGCTCAATTTGCATTCAATAGGTATTCAGTAATAAGCGCTCAGCAATATACTCGCAATGTGCATTCAATAAGCTTTCAGTAATAAGCGCTCAGCAATATGCTCTCAATGTGCATTCAATAAGCTGTCAGCAATAAGCGGTCAGCAATATGCTCACAATGTGCAGTCAATAAGCTTTCAGTAAGAAGCGCTCAGCAATATTCTCTCAATGTGCATTCAATAAGCTTTCAGTAATAAGCGCTCAGCAATATGCTCTCAATGTGCATTCAATAAGCTTTCAGCAATAAGCGGTCAGCAATATGCTCACAATATGCAGTCAATAAGCTTTCAGCAATAAGCGGTCAGCAATATGCTCACAATGTGCAGTCAATAAGCTTTCAGTAAGAAGCGCTCAGCAATATGCTCTCAATGTGCATGTAATAGGCTTTCAGCAACAGGCGGTCAGCAATATATATTCAATTTGTATGCAATAGGCTTCCCGCAAGAAGCGGGTGTCAACATATGCTCAATGTGCAGTCAATAGGCTTTCATCCATAAGCGGTCAGCAAGATATGCTCAGTGTGCATTCAATAAGCTGTCAGCAATAGGCGGCCAGCAATACGCGCTCAACAATACACCGAAACCAAGCCAAGGAGGAGGGAAGCTGCGCCTATTACGGGCGCAGAGTACCTGAGCAAGGCCCCACAATGGCGTCCTCCACGGCGTGCCACGCCGCCGATCCTCTGTGCTTCGGAGACCCGTAGGAAGAGAGGTACACCTTACCAGCTTCGGCGCTTCTTGGCTGGAACACAAGCGGTCTCCGGCTGCGGGGGAAGGGATCACCTCACCACCGCAATTGAGGATATGCACCCGTTACCTCGTCCACGCCGGGACCGAGGGCCTCGTAGGCTACACCCGAACGTCGTCCGGGGGCTATGTCACTGCCGCGCGTCGGCAGGACCGAGGACTTTCACCATTGGGGGAGCACGGCAATCACCCCGGGAGCTCGCTGCAGGAGGAACCCTTGGGTATCTACCGCAGGAGCGCGGGGCTCTAAGTCGAATAGACAGGAAAAACAAAGTAGAATCTAGAATGATAAGAAAAGAGAAAAATTAAAGTAGTCTTGGAAAGCACGCTCAACTAGCGTGCAGGCACTCCAAACTGCTTTGGAGACGGAAATTACTGAATAGCTACGCTTCCTGTGGGGATATATACGCCCCTGTGCTGACGTCAGATCCGTCTCCAACTGCTAGCACGCGGATACTATCCCATTTGTTCTGAGTCCATCTGGCTACACGCCAGGAAAATTAATAATTTTAAGCATAACATTTCCAATGTTCAGCTGCATGGCATTTCCAAGAAGGATGGGGATATGTGCATAGAATAATCATAATTTATTTTATTTATTATTTTTTATATACCGACATTCGATCTGAGATATCACATCGGTTTACATTCAGGTACTGTAGGTATTATCCCCAGAGGGCTTACAATCTAAGTTTTGTACCTGAGGCAATGGAGGGTAAAGTGACTTGCCCAAGGTCACAAGGAACTAATATATCTGAATATAAATGAACATGGGGAGCCTGAATATTTCTGACAACAGCCTCACTAGTTTTGGTGACTCACTGGATTATTACACAATTTGGTAAGAAAATATGGAAAGGGATATGGGTATTGGCATAAAGAATACTTTTTTTTCTAGAAAGAAAGATGCCAATACTTAGATCCTTGTGGCGGAGGGGGAAGAAAACTAGGGCAAATGCCTCACCTCCTGCAATTGGCTGCAGGGTTCAGTTCCAGTATGATCATCTCCCCTTACCATCTTCCTTCCTGCCAGTAGGAGGCATAAAAGAGTAGTGTTTTTATCTGTTGATGCTTACTCTGCTACCTTCATGACATAGGAGAAGCACCAGAAGGGAAAGAAGGTTAAATGAGGTACCATTACTGGGGTTTTTTCCTCTCTCTTCTCTCCGCTAGTGCTTTGCTTAGATTGATGGGACTCCTGCTTGGCCACTAGATGTGTATTAGTGTGAATCTATATCTTAAATGCAGACCCTTCCAGCCTGGAGAGTCCATCAGGAGTTCTTCAAATGGTGGATGTATTTTCTAAATTTCAGGATCTTCCAGCATTGGAGGGTTCATTAAGGGTTAAGAAGTCATATGCAATGTTTTCTATATGCTACTATTAGAAATCTTCCAGAAAGGTGGTTTAGAGAAAAGTTAAAGAGGTGTGTATGTAATTTACTAGAGGACAGGATAGGTATTCCCCCAAAAAGGATGGAACAAATAGGAGAGTATGAAATATGCCTCCCACAAGGCACAGAAAGTTTGAAGGCTTTCTGGCAGAGAGATTGGTGTTGGTCTAAAGATTTGATCTAGTATAGATCTGAACAATATAAAGTAAAGTAGCTGGGAGAAAGGGAGGAACTACAAGAATAAGGGTTCCTGGCCTGCCTCTCCAGTCTTTTGAAGTGTCTCTAGAAAGGAAGAGAACTCTTTCCCTTAGATATTTCAGATCTGGAGCAGTTGTCTACTAGAGGCAAGGGGAGGATTATTCTGGGTAATCTGCAAGTGTGAGTACTGTGAGCAAGAACTAGAGACTTTTGTCAACTTTCTGTGAATTACAGAACTATAAGATCTGTATTTTCGGAAAATAAGTTGGAGAAATATTAGACTGTATATTTTTTGTGACTGGACTTTCTACTGTTTTGCTGTGGACTCTATTTACTTTGTATCTGCTGAACTGCTTATTTTTTCAAAGTAAACTCTATTCTGTTTGGAACACCAACTTCTGTTTGGACTGTGTTATATTTTTGTAAAGTAATTTCTGCTCAGATTGGACCTACAGGTGGATCCTGCCCCATTCCATGGGGCCCAGAGACTTTATTTTCCCAACCCAGGTGAGTGATCCAGTGCTCTCCAGGGCTGGGAAGGTGACTCCCTGGTAAAGGAGAGCTTACATTTACATTATGATACAATTTGTACATGTGTTATCAAAATAACATAATTAAAGTAATTAAAAGGAAAAAAGAAAAAATGTGTAACAGTGCTTATAACAGTAATGAAAATTACAGCATACCGAATGGTTAATAGTTTAGACAATTACCAGATTATGGTGCTGTATCCCAGTGCCCCTGGGCACGGCATACTAGGCTGGTGCCCCAAGTCTATTTGGCCAGTGACCTGCAGAGCAGAATCCTCTGCTTCTTGCTCTGCCCAGACCCTCCCTTCCCCCAGGCAGCATTCTGAAGAGATCAGGAATGGAGAGGTGAGATGGAGTAGACAAAATAAAGCAGAGAAGAGCTACTCAGCTCTGTAATCCAGCTCCTCCCCTCCTTTTATTTCCTAGGTGTAATGGAAAAGGTGATACAAAGGGGAACCCCCCCCCCATGGACTTACGTATTGGTTTTGTAAAAAAGAATGCTTAAGGTAGCCTGAAAGTGGGGTAGCAGTAGATGTCAGCACTATGGCAAATTTTGGACATGCTTGAGATGGACGAGGTAGGAAGGAGCTGGTGTTGATTTGCGAATTAGAATTTGTATGTTTATCTACCAAGGATGGTAGAAAAGTAAAATAAGAATCTCAGCTGGGCAGGCTGGATGGGTTACTTGGTCTTTATCTGCTGTCATTTGATTTGTCACTTTGGTTCCTATTTCCTTTGGCTTGAAGTCTTTCTGCAGGGGAGGATATGAGAAGAGGAGGCACCAAGGCAGCATGGGTTCCTTGCTATGACTGAAAAGATCTTGAGTCCAGCTCACATCATTAACTGGTAGACGCCTGCTTTTTAAAAAAACAATTTATATATCTTAATTTTTGTGTACGTACATAAGCTTCAATAATGCACCAGAAAGTAGCACAGAATGAAAAGCTCAAGGATAAAGGGATGTCATATGATGTTGAAGGGAGGGAAGCTTCAAAAGTAATACAAAAAACTATTTTTTCACTGAAAGGATGGTGGATATCTGGAACAGATTTCCAAAGCCGATTATAGAAGCCAAAACAGTAGAGCAATTCAAGTATGCATGGGACAGACATAAAGCAGTAGAGGGAGGAGTAGACCACAGACCAAGTAAGAACTCTGACAACAGAGCAGGCAAGTAGAAATGCAAGTGGTCCTTTTCTGTTGACATCTCTCTCTTTATAGAAATATAAGGAAACTGGGCAAAAATCAAAAGTATAAAGTGCTTAATTGTTAAAATACAAAAAAAAAAAAAAAGAAAAAAGAAGCACTGTTGAACTTATCTAAAAACGGTTTTATTTTATTTAACTATACGAAAGTTAAAATTTTAATTTTCGTATGTATAAACACACACACATACACTCTCTCTCTGATGTTTATGGGGATTGTTCAACTATTGTCAGCTCTTTGGTCAGCTCAACTTAGCTCTCAGGAGCTTCGTAGATCTAAAAATGGAGAACTGGCAATTGAAAAAAAAAATAATGGGGTGAATCTTAAAAGTGTTGTTCACGCTAAAAAGCCCATATATGCAAGAATCTGAGCTGTGCACAAACAACTCTTATTTTAAAAGCAGAAAATTATGTTTGTATATGCACGTGCGCAAGAAAAAAAAAAAAGCGGAGTTGGGGTGAGACAGGGTGTTCTGGAGTGGAACCAAAATTTACGCATGTAAATCCAAATTTTAAATCTGGTGGCCGTAGCAACATGGCAGGCTCTTAGCTGAACAAGTTTACTTCTAATCTTGATGAGGTATAAATATAAGTTTAGGACGAAAATGACTGGGTGAGGAGTCTGGGTCAACTAGGGATAGGCAGGCTGAAGAACCAGAGAGTCTGTATGATCACGAGATGGACTGGGGAAATTGGTGGACTAACTGATAAAACTGGGAATGTACTTCACACGAGCATATTTTAAAATCCGCTTACCTGTGCACATTAAAGCTGACAGAGTCCTAAGGAATATAGGCAAATTATGTTTGCTCAAATAACCACTTTAAATTAAAAGGTCAATTTTAAAAGCACTGCTTGCACAAAAAGCAAATGTTGCTTACCTGTAACAGGTGTTCTCACAGGACAGCAGGATGTTAGTCCTCACATATGAGTGACATCACAGGATGGAGCCCAATCACGGAACACTTGTGTCAAAGTTTCCAGAACTTTGACTGGCCCCTACTGGGCATGCCCAGCAGGGCACTAACCCTGCAGCCAGCAGGGGTCCCCCTTCAGTCTTGTTACAAAGCTACAGGCAGTGCCGAAAAATATATAAGAAAACGAACCCACCACCGCAGGGTGGCGGGTGGGTTTCGTGAGGACTAACATCCTGCTGTCCTGTGAGAACACCTGTTACAGGTAAGCAACATTTGCTTTCTCACAGGACAAGCAATATGGTAGTCCTCACATATGGGTGAGTACCGAGCTGAGGATGTCTGCACATGCACCAAATGTACCCACGGACGTGCTAGAGGCACAAAGCTGCAGTGGAATTTGGGAGAGGGCATCCTGAACCCCACCGGGCAGGTGGAATGGTGTTGGTACGTCATGTCGTAAATAGGTTACGCAATACAGACTGGCCGAAGATGGAATCTTGTCTTCCGGCTTTGTCTAGGCAATAATGGGCTGTAAAAGTATGGAGAGAACTCCAGGTGGCAGCCCTGCAAATGTCAGGAAGCGGCACCGAGCGTAGGTGTGCTACTGAAGTCGCCATGGCCCTCACAGAGTGTGCTTTAACACGGTCTTGAAGTGGAATGCCCGCTTGCTGATAGCAAAAGGATATGCAGTCCGCTAGCCAGGAGGAGAGAGTCTGCTTACCCACAGGCTGTCCTAATTTGGTAGAATGGAAAGAGACAAACAACTGAGTGCTCTTCCTGTGGTCAGCTGTACGGTCTAGGTAGAAAGCTAGAGCCCGTTTACAGTCAAGGGTATGCAGAGCCTTCTCTCCTGGATTGGAATGGGGCCTGGGAAAAAAGGTAGGTAGTATGATGGATTGATTGAGATGAAACTCTGAAACTACCTTAGGTAGGAATTTAGGGTGAGTGCGGAGTACTGCCCGGTCCTGCAGAAGTTTAGTGTAAGGCGGATAGGTAACTAGTGCCTGTAACTCACTAACTATGCGAGCGGAAGTGATAGCCAAGAGGAAAATCACTTTCCATGTTAGACAGCAAAGATCGCAGGAATGAAGAGGCTCGAATGGTGGTTTCATGAGCCAACCCAAAACTAGGTTGAGGTCCCAAGAAGGGGCCGGAGGACGCAGTGGAGGCTTGAGGTGAAGCAAGCCCTTCAGAAATCATGTGACAAGAGGTTGCACTGATATAGGGACATCCCCGACACCTTTATGGAAGGCGGCTACCGCACTGACATGCATTCTGATGGAGGAAGATTTTAGACCTGACTCTGACAAGTGCCAGAGATAGTCTAGAAACTTCGGGATTGGACAGGTAAAGGAATCAAGGGCCTGAGAAGAGCACAATGACGCGAACCTGCTCCATTTGTAAGAGTAAGATTTTCTCGTGGCAGGCTTCCGTGAAGCAATCAAGACACGGGAAACTAGCTCAGAAAGGTAAAGAGGTTGAAGAATTAACCTTTCAACATCCATGCCATCAGGGACAAGGCTTGAAGATTGGGGTGGCGAAGGCACCCGTCGTTTTAGTAATCAGAAGCGGGTCTGTTCCCAAAGGAATGTGCCTGCGAATGGAGAGATCCTGAAGTATTGGAAACCACACCTGGCAGGGCCAGTGGGGAGCTATCAGGATCATAGTTCCCTTGTCCTGACGAGACCATGAGAGTCTTCGAGAGAAGTGGAAGTGGAGGGAATGCGTATGGGAGACCGGTTACCCATGATAGCGAGAACACGTCTCTTGGTGTATAATGCTGGCTGCGAGTGAGAGAGCAGAAATTTATTTATTTGTTTATTTAAGGCTTTTTCTATACCGGAGTTTAGGTAACAGGGTTACTTATCACTTCGGTTTACATTTCAAACAACTTACAGATGACATGAACTATGTCTTACAGAGAACAAGGTACAAGCAACTTGGAAAAAAACAATAATAAACAGGGTAGCAACAGTGTAAAGTGGTAGTAACATAATAAGTACATAATCAACTGTATATTGGCTTAAAGTATATAACAGGGTAGATTTAAGTGAAAGGGGATGGTTATATGGCCTAGCGCCAGCTGGATAGGGGGAAGGCAGGGAGGATAGGATTAAGGCTTTAATAAAAGGTAAGGAGTGTTAAGGGGATGCCTTGAGTGAGAGCAGTCCATGTGAGCTGCAGAGGCTGGGTAATGTTAAGAAAAGGCCTGACTGAATAACCAGGTCTTGAGCCTTTTTTTGAACGAGATGGGGCAGTGATCGAGCCTGAGGTCCGGAGGGAGCGAGTTCCATTGTTTGGGATCGGCTGTAGAGAGAGCTCTTTTTCGTAATGTTGTTTTGATGTGTGGAGCCATAAGGGTGCCTATCTGTGCTATTCTCTGAGGGCGGGAGGAGACGTGAGGTTGTAGAGGAATTCTGAGGTCCAGGGGGGTGACGTTATGTATGGCTTTGTGGATGACTGGTAATGTTTTGTAGAGGATTCTGGATTTGATTGGGAGCCAATGGAGGTTCTTTAAGATGGGAGTAATATGATCTCTTCTTTTAGATTTTGTGAGAATCCTTGCTTTTGAATTTTGAAGCATCTGAAGAGGTTTTAATGAGTTGTCTGGAAGTCCGAGTAAGAGAGAGTTACAATAATCGATTTTTGAAAATATGATTGATTGTAAAACAGACCTGAAATCGTGGAAATGGAGGAGGGGTCTTAACCTTTTTAAGACCTGGAGTTTAAAGTAGCATTCTTTTACAGTGTTGTTAATGAAACCTCTGTAATTTAGTTGGTTGTCCATGATTACCCCAAGGTTTCTGACCCGGGGGGATAAAGCTGGAAGCGTTGATAGAAGTGAATTATTTACCATGAAGTTGCCGTCTTGTGATATTAGCAGGAACTCTGTCTTGTCTGTGTTTAGAATCAGGTTGAGGTTCGAAAGATTATTGATGGAGCGAAGGCAGGAATTCCAAAAGACGAGGGTCTTGTGCAGTGAGTCAGTAATTGGTAAGAGGATTTGGACGTCATCTGCATAAACGTAATGGGTTAGCTTTAGATTGGACAAGAGCTGACATAGAGGTAACAGGTAGATGTTAAATAAAGTAGGGGATAGTGATGAGCCTTGAGGAACTCCCCGGGATGACATAAAAGGTGTGGATTCAATGCTATTGATCTTGACTTTATAGTATCTGTTCTGGAGGAATGATTTGAACCAGCTTAAAGCTGTGTTTTTTATGCCTATCTCAGTTAATTGGTGTATAAGGATCTCGTGGTTCACTGTGTCGAATGCAGCCGTTAAGTCAAGTAGAATGATCAGACAAGGTTGTTTGTTTTCTAGGTTCAGTAGGATGTTATCTGACAGTGATAGCAGAAGAGATTCTGTGTTTCGAGATTTACGGAATCCCTATTGCGCCGGGGAGAGGATGTTGTTGTTGTCCAGGTACTCGGCGAGTTGTTTATTGACAATTCTTTCCAGAATTTTGGTGATGATTGGGAGATTAGCGATCGGGCGAAAATTTGCTGGATTGTCGGTGGAGAGATTGGGTTTTTTTAATAAGGGTTTTAAAATGGCGAGTTTGAGGGGGTCCGGGACTAGGCCCTGAGATAGGGAGGCGTTAATGATCTGAGAGATAGGCTTTGCGACATCTTTAGCAGATGCTATGAGGAGATTGGAAGGAATCGCATCTAGAGGATGTGAAGCTGGTTTGAGTTTTTTTTAGTACATTTTCTATCTCTAAGGTGGAGGTAAGGTCGAAATCCTCCATGCTGGCCGTCTGGAGTGGGTATGTATCGGGTTGTTGAGTGGGTATCGAGTGGAGTGGAGTCGATACGTTGTTTAGCTGGGGAGAGGCAAGAGCTTTATTGTTTAATAGCGGAGCCAGTAAATTTGATATTTTGTTCTCGAAATATGTGGCTAGTTCAAAAGCTTTGTTAGCTGCTTTGTCATCTGGAATGGTTGGGGCAGGTGGTTTAGTGAGAGAAGAAACCAAAGAGAAAAGGGCTTTTGGGTCGAAGATGAAGTGGTGGATTTTTTGTGCATAGAAATCTCGTTTTGTCTGAAGCGTGGCAAGTCTATATTGGTGCATGTTAGATTTAAAGGCTGAGAGGTTGGAGGTAGAAGGGTTTTTGCGCCAATTCTGTTCCGTTTTTCTGAGTTTGCGCTTTAATGTTCTTAGCTCTTGAATGTACCAGGGCTTTTTTTTATCCTTGTTGGATTAGATTGCTTTGGTTATGAGAGGGCAGGTTAAGTCAGCCACTTTGTTAGTAATTTTGGTCCAAGAGGATAAAGCCGTGTCTACATCCGTCAGGTCGAGTTGGATTTAGTTCCAGGGATAGGTGAGAGATGAGTGTTTCTTGGTTGCATAGCTTCCTGAGTTTGATTGTGGATTTCTGATTAGCCATAGGAGTTGGTAATTGGTTTATCAGGGAAGTGGAGATCAGCTTGTGGTCAGACCAGGGAATTGGGAGGCAGACTATGCTCGAAGCTAAGGTGAGGCCTTGGTTAATAAAAATAAGATCCAGAGTATGTCCTGCTTTATGGGTAGGTTTGTTTATGAGTTGTTTGAATCCCATACAGTAGAGAATATTGAGGAAAGATTCACAGTTGGGGGTGCGAGGGGTGGTATCCACATGCAGGTTGAAGTCTCCTAGCAATTTTGCCTACTTTGCGATTCTGGGGTGATGCAAAGAGGTCTATTTGAGGATAACCTCATTTTTAGAAGATTGTGTTCGCTACTGAGGGGTTTAGAGACCTTTCGTGCGGTTGGAAGGTGCGACTCTACTTGTCTGCCAACACATTGTCCATTCCCGGCAAGTAGGTGGCCCTGAGGTACATCAAGTGGGAGAGGACCTCTGCCTATATCCGTGCAGCTTCCTGACACAGAATGTAGGAGCCTGTTCCTCCCTGCTTGTTGATGTACCACATGGCCACCTGGTTGTCCATCTGGATCAGGATGACTTGATTGGATAGGCGATCCTGAAATACTCTGAGAGCATATCGGATTGCTCGCAGCTCGAGGAAATTTATCTGGTGTTTGGCTTCCACTGGAGACCAAGAACCTTGTGTCTGAAGATCAGCCACATGGGCTCCCCATCCGAAGTTGAAAGCATCGCTGGTGAGAATTATTTGAGGGTCTGACGCCTGAAAGGGCAAGCCCTGTAGAAGATTGGTCTGATTTGTCCACCAGGCGAGAGAGAGACGGAGTGAGTTGGTTACATGGACAATGGTCAACAGGGGCTGAAGGGATTGAGTCCATTGCGACCTTAGAGTCCACTGCATGACTCTCATGGCCAAGCGGGCCATTGGGGTAACCTGAACTGAGGACGGCATGTGTCCCAGGAGGAAGAGAAAATGATGTGCAGTCGTTGAATGTTGAGACTGCAGCTGATGCGCCAGAGACACGAGAATGAGAGCTCATTGTCGAGGCAGGAAAGCCTTTGCCTGTAAGGTGTCCAAGTCTGCCCCAATGAATGATAAGGTTTGAGATGGGACTAAGCAGGATTTGTCGTAATTGACGAGAAATCCGAGTGAAATTAGAGCGTTTAAGGTGAGATGTAGGGACGACAGAGCGGTTTGCTGAGTCGGAGCCCTGATTAACCAATTGTCCAGATAGAGGTAGATGAGTCCTGAGGAAGGCTGCAACCATGACGAGGCATTTTGTGAAGACTCGTGGTGCAGATGCGAGGCCGAATGAAAGCACTTGGTACTGATAGTGCTTGGGGCTTACGAGAAACCTCAGGTAATTGCGATGAGATGGAGTTATCGCAATATGAGTGTATGTGTCCTGGAGGTCTAGAGAGCAGAGCCAGTCTCTTATTTGTAGAAGAGGAAGAAGTGAGCCCAAGGTTACCAGAACTTTTCTCTCTGGAGGTACTTGTTTAGGGCTCGTAGATCCAGAATTGGACGAACATCTCCCGAGCTTTTGGGGATTAGAAAGTACCGGGCATAGAACCCGAGGCCTTGCTGAGGGGATGGTACTGGTTCTATTGCTCTGGACTGGAGACGACCTGTTCCAGGAGCAATGAATGGTCGGATGTTTTCCACGTCCTTAGAGGTGGGGAATCCGGTGGGATAGAGAGAAAATTGAGATGATATCCTTGAGCAATTATCGCTAGGACCTACTGGTCTGAGGTGATTAAGTGCCACCTGTTCACTGGTATGTGGGGTAACAGAAGCTGGCTGCTGCCCTCTATGCGAAAGTCAAAAGCCAGAAGCAGGGCCCAGCTGGGGGGTTGTTGGTGGCTTTTGTTTCCGGGTCTGACGAGACTGTGTTTTTTTAAATGGTCTCGTAGAACGGGATCTAGTTGGTGGTGGGTAGGACTTCTTCGGATGGAAGAAAGACTTTTTAGAGTCCTTCCGGAAGGGCTGTTAGGAAGAGTAATCCGAAGTTATCAGAGAGAGCTGTCTTAGGGTCTCGTGATGGTCTTTTAATTCAGCCACTGTCTTTTGAAACTGCTCTCCAAATAGATTGTCTCCGACACAGGGGAGGTCGGACAATCTGTCCTGGACTTCAGGGCGAAGGTCTGAAGATTTGAGCCAGGCCCATCATCTTGCTGAAATAGCAGCTGCAGATACCCTGGTTGCAGTGTCAAAGATGTCATAAGATGATCTGATCTCATGTTTGCCTGCCTCAAAACCCTTAAGTAGGGTTTGTAGCTGTTCTTGAAGTGGCTGAGGCATGGAGTCTGTCAGGTCTTGTATCTGATTAAAGATGACCCTATTATATTGGATCATATAAAGTTGGTAAGCGGCTATTTGAGAGATGAGCACTGATCCTTGGAAGACTCGGCGACCAATGGCATCTAGAAACGTCTGATCCTTTCCAGGGGGAAAGGAAGTATGAGGTTTTGATCTTTTTGCTCTCTTCTGTGCAGATTCAACTACCACAGATTGGTGATCCAATTGAGGTTTTTGAAAACCTGGAGCTGACTGCACCAAATAGGTAGTGTCAGGTTTTCTGTGGACTGGTGCAATGGAGCCTGGATGTTCCTAGTTCTTCTGGAGGAGGTCCAGAAGAACTTGGCGGACAGGGATGGAGGTTATTTCCTTGGGAGCATCAAGGAATTGGAGCAACTCCATCATCTGATGTCTATCATCCTGTTCAGTCTGTAATTGGAAGGGAACCAGTTCAGACATTTCCTTCACAAAATTTATGAAAGAAAGGTCCTCTGGAGGAGAACACTTTCTACTCTCAGTGGATGAAGGTGGTGATAGCAAGTCATCAGTGTCTGGTAACGAGCCATCAGTCCAGGTATCATAAGGATCAGCACTTATCCCTCTAGGAACTAGAGGGGGACGGGGTGGTTGGATGCCTGAAGGTCCCGGTCTAGGCTCCAAAGGAATCGAAGGAATTACCGGAGGCACCGATGAAGGCATCGAAGGTCTTGGCGCAAGCATCGAGGGCATCGATGGATGGCTTGATGGCGCTGATGGATGTATCGGCACCGATGGAATCGGCATCTATGGCTGTATCGTTCTCGATGGCTGAGGCAGAACTCCCGATGGAGGTATGTGGAACCGTGTTTCTCCTCCCGATGACATAGCAAGCGGGGAGGGCACCGGAGCCATCGGTGACCCGAGGTCCATCGGTGGAAAAGCAGCGATAAGCGCTTCCATCCAGGTCAGCAGCAGTGCCAATGCTGCCGGAATTGGGTCGGTGGTAGGTTCCACTATCGCCTTGTTGATGGCCTCCTGAACCATCCGGTCCAGTTCTTCTCGGAGACCTGGAGCAAGCAGCCCCGGCTCTAGAACAGAAGGAGGCAGAGGCATAGCTGGAGGGACCACCGTTACTGGCGGAGTCACGGCTCCCGATGCCCCATCAGGGGAGGGTTGCCACAGTGACCCGGTCGCCGAAAAGGTCGGTGCCTTTTCTGGACGGGGTTTCTTCGACTGCGGCTCGGACGATGGCGAGGTAGATGATTTTGCTCCCTCGATGGTCTGAGTCTTTCGGTGCCGATGGCAATGTTTCTCCCTATGATTCCCTCGGTCTTGAGGGGGAGTAGAGAGTGTCAAAGGCTGAGAAGTCGGCAATGCCGGGTGATCACCGGCCAGGGTTCGATGCTGGCGCGAAGTTGACGGTGCTGGTTCGAAAGACGTCGATGCAATGGACGGAGTCGGGGTTTGAGCATGGAAGAGAAGTTCCATCTTCTCCATTCTGGCCTTGCGACCTTTTGGTGTCATTAGGGCACATTTGGTGCAGGTCAAGACATCGTGCTCTCGTCCAAGACACATTACACAGAATTTATGGGGGTCTGTAATGGACATGGTATGAGTACAGTCTGGGCACCGACGGAACCCCGACGCCATGGCCATAGAAAAAATCGAGCCGCGGTACGGTCGACGGCCAGTAGGCCGCGAGGACCAAACTCAACTGTAATCGACGGAAAACGGATAAAAACTTACCGGAATACCGCGGCTTGAAAAAAGTTAACGGGGGGACTCCTGTGGAGCAAATTAACTTTAAATAATTCCATGAGGAAAATTCCTGTCAAGAATCTCTACAGAGCTCCTTAATCGCAAGGCTACTGCTGCGCGGAAAAAAGAAGACTGAAGGGGGACCCCTGTTGGCTGCAGGGTTAGTGCCATGCTGGGCATGCCCAGTAGGGGCCAGTCAAAGTTCTGGAAACTTTGACAGAAGTGTTCCGTGATTGGGCTCCATCCTGTGATGTCACCCATATGTGAGGACTACCATCCTGCTTGTCCTGTGAGAACAGCCAATACTCCCCCTCCCCCTTACAAACAATCCCCAGAGGGTGATTCCTTCAACACTGCTGCATTAAAAGGCCTGAGGCATGGTCTTACTTAGATATTGTTTCCCTTTGTTTTATGATTTGAAATATTATCACACATACCTATTTAAATACTGACTTGCAGATGTCACCATTTTGATTCTCACATTAATGCTACAGTCCAGATTCATGCAGTTTGATTGGTCCTGTTTCACAGTGGATAGAAGCTTTTCCTTGTGTTAAAGAAACAGCTGCAACCATGGTGTCAGCTCTTGTTACTCATTTGATTCCATGCTTTGGTATACCTGAAAAATAGTGACTGAATATGGTTCTCATTCCCTGTAACGCTTTAGTTTCAGGGATTATTAAAGCTCTTTGTATTACACACAACCGTGTTAGCGTTTACCGCCCAAGCAGTAATGGTATTGTTGAACGTTGTAATGTACTATTAAAGACCAAACTCAGATAACTTATGATTTCATCTAATTTGAATTGGTTACAGGTTTTACCTTCAGCTTTAATGATTCTGAGGAATTGTCCCCTAAGTGCACTTCAGCTTACTCCATTTGAGTTGTGCACAGGAAGAAATATGAAGATTTATGACCTTGATATCCGATGCCATGGCTCTAGAAAAAAATCGAGCCACGGTACGGTCGACAGCCAGTAGGCTGCGAGGGCCAAACTCGATGGTAATCGACGGAAAACGTATAGAAACTTACCGGAGTACCGCGGCTTGAAAAAAGTTAACGGCGGGGGGGGGGGGAGGGGGGGACGACGACACGAGACACCTGTGGGGCAAATTAACTTTTAATAATTCCATGAGGAAAATTCCTGTCAGGAATCTCTACAGAGCTCCTTAACCGCGAGGCTACTGCTGTGCGGAAAAAAGAAGACTGAAGGGGGACCCCTGCTGGCTGCAGGGTTAGTGCCATTCTGAGCATGCCCAGTAGGGGCCAGTCAAAGTTCTGGAAACTTTGACAGAAGTGTTCCGAGATTGGGCTCCATCCTGTGATGCCACCCATACGTGAGAACTACCATCCTGCTTGTCCTGTGAGAATGCTGATTAACCTGGCCCTCAGGAAGAGAGAAGTGCTCAATGACGGGTAACAGGTTCGAGATAGTGGATCAGTGCCTTAGTCCCTATCTGACCAACCGATCCTAAGACAGGGGCTTCTCACCTGGGATATGTATAGTGACGAGAGTATATGGTGAAACCTCTGAGTGCGTTGCACATGAGGTTTCAAGAGGGGAATGAGGAATCTTAATATTAATTTTTAGAAAATTCTAGATGTAGTCACTTAGTGTCCTCCTTTTATGTGCCAGACAATATGCATAGGCCAAGCACTATGATAGGCATGTGCTCAGGAAATGTAGTGATCAGCAGAAAAAACAATATAAAGATATGGCAGAAACAAAGGACAAATTGACTGAGATCTGTTTTTGCTACATTTGGGCAGCAAAGCAGGTAGATCTCCGTCCCTCAGAAACCTGTGTGTCTTGTTTCTTTCTGAGCTGCTTCTTTATTCCTCCTGTGAATAAAGTTTGTTTTTCTTTCGCTAAAGACTGCCTGGATTGTTTATATAAGACGAATTAACATTTTAAGCTCCATGAATAAAGTAAAGGATAAGTGCAATTATTTTATGAACTTTTGCTATTTAATGAAAGATGTTTCCTCCACAGTAGTCTGAGATCCATATTCAAAAGCCATTTAGATGGATAATGTAATAGTTATCCATCTAAATGGCTTACCTGGCTATATTTAGCCTTTATCTAGCTAAGATAAGATGGGAGCCTTCTGGGGTGGGCAGGAGGCATTTTGGGGAGGAGCAGAGTTAGCCAACAAGTTAACTGACTAACTCAGATATTCAGTTTTAGCTGGTTACCTTCTGAGGCAAACTCTGGTCGGGCTGTACCTGGTTAGCATATATTCAGCGGCGTGACTGCACCACTGAATATATTCTTCCATTTAGCCGGATATGTGTAACCAGCTAACTAGCACAGCATCTGAATATGAACTTCTTTATTTCTTTTCTTTTTTTTTTAAAGAAATGTTAGAATTAACTAAAGGAGTGGCAACAAATAACAAAGGGGCAACATAACTTAGCTTTTATAGATCTAGTTTGCCAATGATGCCAGTTTCCCTTTAATATATATTATAAAACGTCAGGCATGAAATCCTCGATCCCCATCCCAGCTGAAAGGCAGGAGAAATGACCCAACATGTAATTCACACAAGCTTCCTTCAGGTTTAAAGTCTATGGTAATCCTCTGAGGTGCTTCCACCAATGTCTCACAATATGGCACATGCTGTCTAAGAACAAATACAGAGGATCACCAGGGTAAAAAAAAACAAAACCCACAGAAACACAGACACTTATGCACCTTCAATCACACAAATATTCTTTGAAATCTTCACATTTCATACCAGAATGGAGTCCCAACGCGTTTTTGAAATGAAAGATCTCTTAACTTCATTGTGTCTCTGGAGTTCCCCCACCCTCAACTGTTCATCAGGAGATGGGATGCTGAAAGATGGGATGCCATTGTTCTATCACAATGTTTGAGTGACCTACCGGCACATCATCCACGTCAACTTTCAGGAACACTACACTCTCTTTGTGCTTTTCAGACATCATCTAGAAAAATAAATAAAAAATAAATTAAAGATACAGTGGCTTGCAGAAGTATTCAACCCCTTAAAAAAGGCAGTAGAAACGTAGGTTGTACCAGACAGTATGTTTATTGCAAAACAGTATGATCTTAACGTAAATTCAAAGTCAGTGTTCATTAGTTCTCTGCATTTTTTGTAAAATTAAATTAAAAACTGAAAAATGTTGCTTGCATAAGTATTCAACTCTTTCAGACTAGTGCTTGATAGAACCACTTTTTGCTGCAATAACAGCTTTAAATCTATTGGGGTAAGTTTGAACCAGATTTGCACACTGTTTGGGAATGATTTTTGTCCATTCTTCCTTGCAGATTTGCTGCAGGTTGTTCAGGTTGGTTGAATGACGCTTCTGGACTACAATTTTCAAATAGTGCCACAGATTCTTGATTGGACTGAGATAAGAACATAAGAAATTGACATGCTGGGTCAGACCAAGGGTCCATCAAGCCCAGCATTCTGTTTCCAACAGAGGCCAAACCAGACCACAAGAACCTGGCAATTACCCAAACACTAAGAAGATCCCATGCTACTGATGCAATTAATAGCAGTGGCTATTCCCTAAGTAAACTTGATTAATAGCCGTTAATGGACTTCTCCTCCAAGAACTTATCCAAACCTTTTTTGAACCCAGCTACACTAACTGCACTAACAACATCCTCTGGCAACAAATTCCAGAGCTTTATTGTGCGTTGAGTGAAAAAGAATTTTCTCCGATTAGTCTTAAATGTGCTACTTGCTAACATCATGGAATGCCCCCTAGTCCTTCTATTATTCGAAAGTGTAAATAACCGAGTCACATCTACTCATTCAAGACCTCTCATGATCTTAAAGACCTCTATCACAGTGGTTCTCAACCTTTTTTCTGTCGGGACACACCTGACAGATGGTTCTCACATGCGTGACACACTGACCCATGATCTTCACGGGGCTAGATGTAAAAGTACAGTTTGTATCCACGGGAACCCCCTGACCCACAATAATGGATGTAAAGCAGAATTATGACATTCCCCATACAACTCACCCTACAAAAAAGATATTCTGGTTCTGGTGTCATCTCAGTAACAGCAACTCAAACGCCTTCTACTTTCAGGCTCAATAGCCCTACTTATGAAAAGACAGCAGTTTACCACCAATGCATGTCCTCTTGAGAAAACACAACAAATAAGACTGATAAAACTCTTACATGCTAGTAAAATATCTCATCTCGGTAACAGACACAGAACCGACCTAACATACTCCCAGGATCTGTAGTAATGCACATAAACTAATCCGCACACAGTTACACCTGTATTATGGAATACACTCAAACAGGAGCAACCCTATCTATGAAAAGGCAACACTACAAATATTACATCAGACCCTAAACACCAATACACCTCTTATTAGGAAAACAGAACAAGCAGCTATAGATCCCCAAAAAGAAATAATTGTAAAACTATACTAATAAGCAGAATAAATGTTTCTAAACAGCTATGAACAGAATAACATCCAACAATTAAAAACTCATAAAAACTATTAAAAATTCTACAAACACTAATAAAATATTTCAAAAAAAGCAGACACATCACATAATATTAAATAATTAAAATGGCAGTCAATCAAGAAAAATAAACTTAAAAAGCCACCTTTACTTACCCCCTCTAGCAGCTCTCCTACTCCTCTTCCATGCAGGCCGTAGCACACAGCAGAAGCAGCAGTAGAGGCTAAGCTCTATACTCATGGACCTCTTCCTTAGTGCCCATGTCTCTCACACACACACACACCATACCAGTCATGCCCCCATGACCAGTTTCTGTCTCTCACACACCAATCATCTCCCAAACAGTCTTTGAAACACCCACCAGTCACCTTCCTGAACAGTTTCTCTCATGCCATACACACACACAGGCTTCCCACTCCCGTGTTCTACTTACATATACGGGCTTCTCACTCTCATAATCACTTTCTCTGTCTCACACACACTTACCAGTCTCTCACTCCCTTGCTTGTTCTCTCCACATGCACAGGCTTCTCATTCCCATAATCACTTTCTTTGTCTCAAACACACACACACACACAAACACACACCAGTCACCTGATCTCTCTCATGCATACACACACAGGCTTCCCACTTCCATGTTCTGTCTTACATATACAGGCTTCTCCCTCACATGCTGTGTCTCACACACACCCAGGTTTCTCACTCCCATGCTCACTCTCTTCACATGCACAGGCTTCTCATTCCCATAATCACTTTCTCTGTTACACACACACACACACACCAGTCTCTCTCTCTCATTTCCATGCTCGCTCTCCACTGCACAGGCTTCTCATTCCCTGAATCACATTCTTTCTCTCATATTCACACACACCAGTCTCTCTCTCATGCATGCACACACACAGGCTTCTCACTCCCATGCTTTCTTTCACTCACACCCCCCCCCCCCCCCAGGCTTCTTACGCCCATGCTTTCTCACATACCCAGATTTCTCACTTCAATGCTTTTTCTCTCTCTCACACACACACACACACCAGTCACCTCCCTGACTAATGTCTCACACTTTCACATACACATCAGTCATCTCCTTGAGCAGTCACTTTCATTGTCTCTCACATATACACATACATCAGCTCTCTGACCAGTTTCTCTCACTCACACACACATGCTCTCGATCAAATACATTCTCTCACTTACACACAGGCTCTCAATCACACGCAGGCTGGCTGCTTCTCTCTCTCACTCACTTCCTCTTCCCCGCCCCTCCCAGAGCACAAATGGTAGCTGCCGCATCCTCCTCCAGCCCCCGCAGGCCAAGAAAGAAGAATCCCATTGACCACGGGAGGCTCCTGCTGCTGTCTCCTTTCCCGATTACCGGCTGCTGCAATAGCTCGGGGGCCAATGCTGCTGTCGCCGCTGCTATTTTTTCATGCGGCACGGCTCTTTCTTCTTCCCGCGCACCGCGTATCACTTCCTGTTCCGGGTCACGGAGGGGGGGGGGGGGGGGCAGGCGCGGGAAGAAGAAAAGGGCAGCCACGGATGCCACAGCTTTTTTTTTTTTTTACACCGCTGCCATTCCGCTGGGCTTGAACGTGCTGATAGCCCGGCGGCAACGGCAGCAGGGAAGAAAGAGCAGCGGGAGAGTCCGGGAACACGCGACACCCCTGCCGGTGCTTGGCGACACACCTGGGTGTCGCGACACACCGGTTGAGAACCGCTGCTCTATTATATCCCCCCTCAGCCGTCTCTTCTCCAAGCTGAACAGCCCTAACCTCTTCAGCCATTCCTCATAGGGGAGCTATTCCATCCACTTTATCATTTTGGTTGCCCTTCTCTGTACCTTCTCCATCGCAACTATATTTTTTTGAGATGCGGCAACCAGAATTGTACACAGTATTCAAGGTGCGGTCTCACCATGGAGCGATATAGAGGCATTATGACATTTTCCGTTTTATTAACCATTCCCTTTCTAATAATTCCCAACATTCTGTTTGCTTTTTTGACTGCTGCAGCACACTGAGCCAACGGTTTTAAAGTATTATCCACTATGATGCCTAGATCTTTTTCCTGGGTGGTAGTTCCTAATATGGAACCTAACATCGTGTAACTACAGCAAGGGTTATTTTTCCCTATATGCAACACCTTGCACATGTCCACATTAAATTTCATCTGCCATCTGGACTTTGACTTGGCCATTGCAGAACATTCAGCTTTTTGTTGTTCAACCACTCCTGTGTTGCTTTGGCCTTGTGCTTGGGACCATTGTCCTGCTGAAAGGTGAGTTTTTTTAGCAGACTGAAACAGGTTGTCTTGCAGTATCTCCCTGTATGTTGCATCATCCACCCAACATTCATTTTTAACAAGATGCTCAGTCCCCATTGAGGAAAAGTATCCCTACAACATGATGCCACAACCCCTATATTTTACTGTTGGGATGGTGTTTGCTGAGAAATGAGCACTTACATTTTCACTACACAAAGCGTTCGGAATTTTGACCAAATAGCTCCATTTTTGTCTCATATGACCTCAAAACCTTATCCCACATTTTAGCTGTGTCATCTGCTGCTTTCTGGCAAACTCCAGATTTGCTTTGATGTGGTTTTTCTTCAGCAATGGCTTCTTTCTAGCTATCCTCTCATGCAGGCCAGTTGTATGCAAAGCTCTTGATATAGTTGACTGGTGCACCTCCACTCCAGTCTCAGCCACAGAACTCTGTAGCTCCTTCAAAGTGATTGTTGGCCTCTCTGTGACTTCCCTCACATGTCTCCTCCTTGCTCTGATACAGAGTTTTGAGGGACAGCCTTGTCTAGGCAGTGTCTGGGTAGTATGATGCAGCTTCCATTTCTTTAAAATTGATCCAACAGCACTCACTGGGATATCCATGCACTTGGATATTATTTTGTAGCCATTTCCTATCTTGTGCATGTCTATAACTTTATCTTTAATTTCCTTTGAATGCCCTTTAGTCTTCATTTTCACAGCTTTTCTTCAGCTTCACAGACTGGAATTGGGGGGGGGCGGGGTATCTAAAAAAGGTGATCTTTTTTAGTGATTCACAGGTAGAGGCCAATTGTAAGCTAAGTTTTAGGATAATATCTTTCATCTGTGTAAACCTGGAGTTAGCAAGTGTTGCTTACCTGTAACAAGTGTTCTCACAGGACAGCAGGATGTTAGTCCTCACATATGGGTGACATCACAGGATGGAGCCCAATCACGGAACATTTTTGTCAAAGTTTCCAGAACTTTGACAGGCCCCTACTGGGCATGCCCAGCATGGCACTAACCCTGCAGCCAGCAGGGGGCCCCCTTCAGTCTTATTTGATAGCTACAGGCAGTGCCGAAAAAATAAAACAACAAAATGTTACGAACCAAACATTGCGGGGCGGCGGGCGGGTTTCGTGATGACTAACATCCTGCTGTCCTGTGAGAACACCTGTTACAGGTAAGCAACACTTGCTTTCTCACAGGACAAGCAGGATGGTAGTCCTCACATATGGGTGAGTACCGAGCTGAGGATGTCCGAACATGCACCAAATGTACCCAACGGCGTGCAACAGGCACAACAACTGGGGTGGAATTTGGTAGAGGGCATCCTGAACCCCACCGGGCAGGCGGAAGGGTGTTGGTACGTCACGTTGGAAATAGGTTACGAAGGACAGACTAACCGAAGATGGAATCTTGTCTTTCGGCTTTGTCCAAGCAATAGTGGGCTGCGAAGGTATGGAGAGAGCTCCAGGTGGGAGCCCTGCAAATGTCAGGAAGCGGCACCGATCGCAGGTGTGCTACTGAAGTCACCATGGCCCTCACAGAGTGTGCTTTAACACGGTCTTGAAAAGTAATGCCTGCTTGCTGATAGCAAAAAGATATGCATTCCGCCAACCAAGAGGAGAGAGTCTGCTTACCAACAGGTTGCCCTAATTTGTTGGGATGGAAAGAGACGAATAACTGAGTGCTCTTTCTGTGGGCAAGTGTACGGTCTAGACAGAAAGCTAGAGGCCGTTTACAGTCAAGGGTATGCAGAACCTGTTCCACTGGATTGGAATGGGGCCTGGGAAAAAAGGTAGGTAGTATGATGGATTGATTAATGTGAAACTCCGAAACTACCTTGGTTAAAAACATAGGGTGAGTGCGGAGTACCGCCCGGTCCTGCGGGAGTTTAGTGTAAAGCGGATAGGTAACTAGGGCCTGTAACTCAATAACCCTGTGAGCTAAAGTGATAGCTAAAAGGAAAATCACTTTCCATGTGAGATATTTTAGGTCACAGGCGTGAAGAGGCTCGAATGGAGTTTTCATGAGCCGACCGAGAACCAGATTAAGGTCCCAAGAAGGGGCCGGAGGACGTAAAGGTGGCTTGATATGGAGCAAGCCCTTTAAAAATCGTGTTACGAGGGGTTGTACTGATATAGGGACATCCCCGACACCTTTATGGAAGGCGGCTACCGCACTGACATGCATTCTGATGGAAGAGGTTTTTAGACCTGACTCTGACAAATGCCAGAGATAGTCCAAAAACCTTGGGAGTGGACAGGAAAAGGGATAAAGGGACTGCGAAGTGCACCATGATGTGTACCTTTTCCATTTATAGGAATAAGATTTTCTTGTGGAAGGCTTCCGTGAAGCAATCAGGACACGAGAAACCGAATCTGAAAGGTTAAGTGGTTGAAGGATTAACCTTTCAACATCCATGCCGTCAGGGACAAGGCCTGAAGATTGGGATGGCGTAGGCATCCATTGTTTTGAGTGATCAGATGCGGGTCCGTTCCCAAGGGAATGTGCCTGCGGATGGAGAGATCCTGGAGTATGGGAAACCACACTTGGTGTGGCCAGTGAGGTGCTATCAGGATCATGGTTCCCTTGTCCTGATGTAGCTTCACGAGAGTCTTTGAAAGAAGAGGAAGTGGAGGGAATGCATAGAGCAGACCGGTTGCCCACTAAAGGGAGAATGCATCTCTGGGCTGAGAGCGCTTGCTCCGAATGAGAGAGCAGTAATTGTCTATTTTGTGGTTCTGAGGGGACGCAAAGAGGTCTGTCTGGGGGTATCCCCATTGGCGAAAGATTGAGGTCGCTACCGAGGGGTTGAGAGACCACTCATGTGGCTGGAAGACGCGACTCAGTTTGTCTGCCAAGACATTGTCCACTCCCGGCAAGTAGGTGGCCCTGAGGTACATCGAGTGGGAGAGAGCTTCCGCCCAAATCTGCGCAGCTTCCTGACACAGAAGGAAGGAGCCTGTGCCTCCCTGCTTGTTGATGTACCACATGGCCACCTGGTTGTCCGTCTGAATCAGGATGACTTGATTTGATAGGTGATCCTGAAAAGCCCTGAGAGCATATCTCATTGCTCGGAGTTCCAGGAAATTTATTTGATGTTTGGCTTCCTCTGGAGACCAAGATCCTTGTGTCTGTAGATCGGCCACGTGGGCTCCCCACCCGAGGTTGGAAGCGTCGGTGGTGAGAATGACTTGAGCATCTGGCACTTGAAAGGGCAGTCCCTGGAGGAGATTGGTCTGATCTTTCCACCAGGCGAGAGACAGACGGAGTGAGTCGGTGATATGGCCAATGGTCGACAGAGGCTGAACAGCTTGAATCCATAGTGACCTCAGAGTCGAATGCATGAGTCTCATGGCGAAGCGGGCCCTTGGTGTGACATGGACTGAGGATGCCATGTGTCCCAGAAGGACGAGGAATTGGCGAGCTGTTGCAGTAGTCTGAAACTGCAACTGGTGAGCGAGAGACACAAGAGTTAGCGCTCGTTGGTGAGGTAGAAAAGCTTTTGCCTGCAAGGTGTCCAAATCTGCCCCAATGAACGACAAGGTTTGAGATGGGACTAAATAGGATTTTCCGTAATTGACGAGAAATCCTAGTTAAATTAGGAGTGTGTAGAGTCAAATCGAGGGACGACCAAGCAGCTTGCTGGGTTGGAGCCCTGATTAACCAGTTGTCCAGATAGGGGTAGAAGTGAACACCTTCTTTCCTGAGGAAAGCTGCGACAACTACAAGACATTTGGTAAAGACTCGTGGTGCAGATGCCAGGCCTAACGGAAGCACTCGGTATTGATAGTGCTTGCGCCTACTAAAAACCTCAGGTACTTGCGATGAGTTGGAGTTTTCGCAATGTGTGTGTATGCGTCCTGGAGGTCCAGAGAGCAGAGCCAGTTTCCTCTTTGTAGAAGAGGTAGAAGCGATCCCAAGGTTACCATCTTGAACTTTTCCCGCTGGAGGTACTTGTTGAGAGCACATAAGTCAGAATTGGACGGACATCCCCTGATTTTTTGGGGATCAGAAAGTACTGGGAATAGACCCCTAGGCCTTGCTGCGAGTGCGGAATGGGTTCTATTGCTGTTGACTGGAGAAGGAGGGATACCTCCTGATCCAGAAGAATGGAATGGTCGGACATCCCCCACGTCTGCAGAGGTGGGGGTCCGCTGGCAGGGCGAGAAAGTTTAGATTGTAACCCTGAGCAATGATTGCCAATACCCATTGTCGGTTGTGATTGACTGCCACATGTTGTGAAAGTGGCACAATTGACCTCCCACTGGTATGCTTGGCAGAGGAATCTGGCTGCTGCTCTCCAAGCGGACATCAAAAACCTGAAGCAGGTCCTGTGGTTTATGCTTTCGGGCTTGGCGAGGCTGAGGCTTTTGATAAGGTCTTGTAGTACGAGACCTTGCTGGTGGTGGATAGGCCTTCCTTGGACGGTAGAACGACTTCTTAGAGTCCTTCCTGAAGGGTTGTCTTGAGGAGAAGTCGGAAGGGTCTCATGATGGTGTTTTAATTCAGCCACCATTCGTTGGATCTGTTCATCGAACAGATTATCTCCTACACACGGTAGTTTGGACAACCGGTCTTGCACTTCTGGGCGAAGGTCAGAAGATTTGAGCCTGGCCCACCGTCTTGCCGAAATAGCAGCTGCAGACACTCTGGTAGAGGTGTCGAATATGTCATAAGATGTTCGAATCTCATGTTTTCCCGCCTCAAATCCTTTATTTACAAGGGTTTGTAGCTGGTCTTGGAATTGTTCAGGCAGGGACTCAGAGAAGTCCTGTATCTGTTTAAAGATGACCCTATTATATTGGGTCATATAAAGCTGGTAGGCAGCAATTCGGGAGATGAGCATGGCCCCTTGGAACACTCGTCGACCAATGTTGTCTAGGAACTTTTGTTCCTTAACAGGCGGGGTGGATGAGTGAGGTTTCGACATTTTTGCCCTTTTTTGAGCAGACTCTACCACAACTGAGTGGTGGTCGAGCTGGGATTTTTGAAAGCCTGGGGCTGACTGAACTAAGTAAGTAGTGTCAGCCTTTCTGTTTACTGGAGCAATTGATCCAGGATTTTCCCAGTTCTTTTTGAGGAGATCAAGAAGAACTTGATGAATGGGAATAGAGTTGATCACCTTGGGGGCATCCAGGAATTGGAGTAACTCCATCATCTGGTGCCTGTCATCCTGTTCTATCTGAAGCTGAAAAGCAACCAACTCAGACATTTCCTTCACAAAATTTATGAATGAGAGGTTCTCTGGAGGAGAACGCTTTCTACTTTCAGTAGGAGAAGGAGGTAAAGGTAAGTCATCGGTGTTTGTTGAAGAATCATCACCCAAGTGTCATAAGGATCAGCAGACTGTCCTGTAGAAAGAGAAGGGGGTTGGATACCTGAAGGTCCCGGGCGAGGCTCCGAAAAAATTGAAGGAATCGCCGGAGGCACCGATGATGGCATGGAAGGCATCGGTGCAGGCATCGAGGGCATCGATGGTGCCGATGGACGTATCGACACCGATGGATGAATCGGTGGCAAGGGACGTATTGGCATCGATGGCTGAGGCAAAACTCCCACTGGAGGAATGCGGAACGGTGTTTCTCTTCCCGATGAAGCTGTCATCGGGGAGGCATTGGATCTATCGGTGACCCGGGATCCATCGGTGTAAGGGCGGCCATCAGCGCCTCCATCCTGGATAGCAGCAGTGCCAGCGCTGCCTGAATCAGGTCGATAACATGTTCCACAATCTGTGCCGGTGTTGGAGGAACCTGGAGATGTTGCATCGCCTTGTCGATGGCCTCCTGAACCAGCCGGTCCAGTTCTTCTCGGAGACCTGGAGCAAGCAGCCCTGGCTCCGGAACAGAAGAGGGAGGCAGAGGCATAGTCGGAGGGACTACCTTTACAGGCGGAATTGCGACTCCCAAATCCCGATCGGGTGAGGGTGGCCTCGATGACTCGGTCGCAGGAATGGTCAGTGCCTTTCCTGGACGGGGCTTCTTCGACGGTGGCTCGGACGGTGGCTCGGTCGATGATTTCGCTCCCTCGACAGTCCGAGTCTTGCTATGTCGATGGCGTTGTTTCTCCCTGTGATCCCCTCTATCCTGAGGGGGAGTAGCAGGTGTCGATGGCCGTGAAGACGTCGATGGCGGTCGGTCACCAGTCGATGGTCGATGCTGGTGCGAAGTCGACGGTGCCGGTTCAGATGACGTCGATGCAATGGACGGAGTCGGGGTCTGATCACGGAAGAGGAGTTCCATCTTCTCCATTCTGGCTTTGCGACCTTTTGGTGTCATGAGGGCACATTTGGTGCAAGTCAGGACATCATGCTCACGGCCTAAACACATTACACAGACTCCATGGGGTCTGTGACAGACATGCTGCGAGTACAGTCCGGGCACCAACGGAACCCCGACGCCATGGCCATTGAAAAAAATCGAGCCACGGTACAGTTGACGGCCAGTAGGCCGCAAGGGCCAAACTCAACGGTAATCGACGGAAAACGGGTAAAAACTTACCGGAGTACCGCGGTCAAAGAAAAGTTAGAGGAGGGACCCCTGTGGGGCAATTTAACTTTAAATAATTCCGTGAGGAAAATTCCTGTCAGGAATCTCTTCAGAGCTCCTAAACAGTGAGGCTACTGCTGTGCGGAAAAAAGAAAAATGAAGGGGGACCCCTGCTGGCTGCAGGGTTAGTGCCATGCTGGGCATGCCCAGTAGGGGCCAGTCAAAGTTCTGGAAACTTTGACAGAAGTTTTCCGTGATTGGGCTCCATCCTGATGATGTCACCCATATGTGAGGACTACCATCCTGCTTGTCCTGTGAGAAAAGAATTAACATTCACTAAACTGAGGGACCTAGTAAAACACTTACCAGTCCTCCAACGAATAGCAGGAAGAACACTCTGCAACGTCTGCACCGAAAGGGCAAACCAAAGGCAAAAAGGTTTCTGCCGAAACCGGGTCAGGGATTGGCCTGCCTTGCTTAGAGGAAAGGAAACTATCAGGTAAGTAGTAATTTCTCCTTCCTCTGCATTCAGGCAGGCCAATCCCTACAAGCAGGATATACCAAAGCTACTCCCGAATAGGGTGGGAGGTGCCTGTGATCCAATTAACACTTCTCTTGCGGAAGCTGTGCCCTGCAGAGCCTGAATGGCCAAGCGAAAAGTCATGGGAGGTAGGCAAGAAAGACCAAAAAAATCAAAGCTCTGCCCGCAATAGCACCTGAACTATAGCGGAATGCGCCAAGTTACTTAGAGAAAGAATCCTGGCAGCCACACAGGCAGCCGTGATGACATTCTTTCGCAGATGGGCTATAGAAACGCGTGTTGTTTAGTAACTTCTAAACACTACCTCAAATGCCACTCAATCTCCAAGGCACGCATGAGATAAAATCACTCTCAACTCTATTCTTGTCCAACATGGGCAGGAAATTAGACCAATTCAAAAGAAACCATTTTGGGCAATAGGGGTTATGGGCGCATCTGCACTGCCCCCAGAGGCACACATAGCAAAAAACTGTTTTTAAGGAAAGTAGCTTCAAGGTGAGGCTATGTTGAGGTCGAAAGGCAGGAACCTCCAAGAATCCAGAACCTGAATAAGGTTCCACCAGGGCACTAGTAGCTGCCAGGAAGGATAAAGATTCCGAAGTTCCTTCAAGAACCGAGATACATGAGGAGGGGAAGACAAAGGCCTTATATTGACTCACCCCCTATAAGAAATGAGAGCTGCCACTGGAAACTTCCAAAAGTAATGGAATGTCCACTTTAGAGCCTGAGAATCTGGCTCCTCACACCATGCCTCGGAAACACTCCGAACCCAACATAAGCCATAGACAGAGAAAATGTTCCAGTCAGGAGCAAGGTGAAATCACTACAGCAGAAAAACCATGCTGCAATAATCGAAGGACAAAATGGACCTTGATCAGCATGTAGAATGGGATAATACACAATAGGTCCATCCAGGGTGGCCACTTAAAAGGACTGACTACCAGCAGCCTCTGCAGACCGGCAGGCACAGCCTTTGAGCCAATCCAGAGCCAACAGAACCGTGGTCTTGGTCTGGCTTGTTAACATTTGCATGACCCTACTTAAGAGTGTCCGTGGTGGGTAGGATAGAATGAGAGCATGGTACGCAGAGCTTTCGGATCTTGTCTGCGACTGAAGAGCCGTGAAACTTCGCATTGGCTGAAGTTGCCTGCAAAACCAGAAGGGTGACCCCAGCGCATTACTGTGAGCAGAAAAGCCTTGGCCGACAACTCCCACTCTCCAGGGACCAAGCTCTGACTGCTAAGAAAGACAGCCCTTACACAGTGTCCTTTCCAGCAATGTGGAAGACAAATATGCCCATAAGATGGATGCAATGTTCAACAACAATATCTTGACCGTCCAAGCCTCTAGGAGCTTGGCGAACTTCAAGCATGCCAGCCAAATTGCATGTGCTCCTTGGTGCTCCAGCAGCCTTGTACTACCATTCCAGATTCTCAAAGGAAACTCCCTTCCTGAAAAGATCTGCTTGCAACTGCAAGTAGAAGCTCACCATATAATCCTGAGACTGTGAACCCACCGGGAAGTTGTGCTTAAGAGGTTGCATGTGCACCCTCACACAAGGGAAAAATCCTCCAATGTGGCTGCCGTCAAATCCAGGACCTAAAGATAAGATCCCACTGTTTGGCAAATAGACCTTCACAGTGTTCAAACTGTAGCAACCTTTGAATGCGACTCCTTGGCTGCAACACTCAGCCCCGCTGGAAATGACACAGACGCCAAGACACTCCACCATCTGAAGTGACTATAAGCTGCTCTTGGCCAAGTTCATCACCCAGCCTAACTCTTGAGACAATGAGACCACCATGCGAGAAGCCAGGTAACTCTCTTCCATGCCTCTGTCCCAAATCAACCGGCCATCCAGATACAGGGAACCAAGATGCTGCCCTTGCGAAAGGATGCAGATATCGCCACCATGACCTTAGACAAGATCCTGGGCGCAGTGGCCAGCCAGAAAGCCAGGGCCTGAAACTGATAAAGATGTCCTAGGATGGCAAACCGCAGGAATCGTTGAAGTTACCTGCGAATGAGAATATGTAGAAATGCCTCCATCACACCTAGAGCTGGGAGAATTCCCCTGACCGCACTGCCCTTTTTATGGTGCAGAGAGATTCCAAACAGAAATGAGTCCCAACAAAAGAAATGGAATAGTGGCCTGTATTTTCTTGCGATTCGGGAACAGGAAATACGACCTGCAATTTATTGAGCATCTATTTTATATTGTTATTTTAGTTTTTTTGCTATTTTTATATGTATCCTTGTTCATCGCCTAGACCTACTTTTAGTGTTAGGCGATTCATAAATTTCAATAAATGTAAATGCAAGTCTAACAGCCCTCTTAAGGAAGTCTATACTGCCATCCTCTTCTGTAGTGAGTTGCAAGGAGAGACCACAAAGGCATCCAGAGGAATGCAAAGAACTCCAGAACTTAGCCTTCTCTTCACACTGCCAGGAGACACTGGACCAACATGATGCAGAACCTGCTCTGATAAAGGTGAGACAGTTGAAGTGCTGTGTTCCTGAAGCCTTATATGGTAAATACAAAACTGCATGTCCTCTGAAAACTCAGTAAACACTCAGTAAATCAGAGGTCCTTAGGCAATTTATCCATGCCACATTATCTTTTTATTGTCAACAAATTGTTACCACCAATTTTTTCACACAAACTCTATTACATATGTTGACCCTTCCCTATATTTCCTATACTAGTTATACCTAATTACTAAAAATCACCCAATCATGCAGATAAGGGGCTATGGCCCAGTGAGATAACGCCAGGTTGAAAAAATCGTGGTAACAAGTAGTTTTGAAGCGGCATTCAACGCACAATGTGTAAAAGAAGCTGAGCATACAGTGAGATGTTTGAATACAATTCACAAGAAAGAAATTTGGTTAACCGGAAACATTAAGTATACAAAACAACAAAGGAACGCAGTCAAGTCGTCACTGAAATAATACAACATTATACAGTGGACCATTCGTTGTGAACATACGGGCTAAACTTTATAATTGAAGCAACAAATCAAGACATGCATGGAAATATAAAAGAGTGATGTACCTGAAGAAGCCCTAAGTATTAGGGTGAAACGAAGCTCTCATTGGACAAAGATCACAGGAATACATACGGACAGTATAATACAACTATAGGAGCATATGAAGATAATTGAATATAATGATACTAGCTTGAATTGTGATTGTCTTGTTTAACAGTAGGAACTTTTTTCTTTCAAAAATATCTGAAGAAAGCACTGAATTTGTTATAAGTATTTAGACAATTATGACTGTACCTGTGCAAAGCAAGTTTTAGTATTTCATATATGTGAAGGATGAATGTTGAATGTGTGGGACACATGTATGGTATGACTGAAGTAATTGAAGGGTAAAGCATAACTGGGTGATTTTTAGTAAATAGGTATAACTAGTACAGGAAATATAGGGAAAGGTCCACGTATGTAATAGAGTTTGTGAGAAAAAATTGGTGGTAACAATTTGTTGACAATAAAAAGATAATGTGGCATGGATAAATTGCCTAAGGACCTCTGATTTAATATATAGTGCTCCTGGAGCCTGCATTCTTCCAAGGCTTCCTGGATTGAAAGGACTGAGACTTATCTAATGGACGAGAACTCTGGGAAGTTGCTCCCCTATAGGGACGACAACACCTATAGCCTCTAGTACAGACTTTTGCCAAAAAGGTTGCGATACTGGCTTAAGAACATAAGAAATTGTCATTCTGGGTCAGACCAAGGGTCCATCAAGCCCAGCATCCTGTCTCAAACAGTGGCCAAGCCAGGCTACAAGTACCTGGCAAGTACCCAAACACCAAGTAGATTCCATGCTACTGATGCCAGCAATAGCAATGGCTATTCCCTAAGTCAACTTGTTTAATAACATTTTATTGACTTCTCCTGCAAGAACTTATCCAAACCTTTTTTAAACTCAGCTATACTAACACACATTCTCTGGCAACAAATTCCAGAGCTTAACTGTGTGTTGAGTGAAAAAGAATTTTCTCGAATTTTTTAAATGTTCATCTATTATCCAAACAGTAAATAACTGATTCACATTTACCCATTCTAGACCTCTCATGATTTTAAAGACCTCTATCATATCCCCCCTCAGCCATGTCCAAGCTGAACAGCCCTAACCTCTTTAACCTTTCCTCATAGGGAAGCTGTTCCATCCCCTTTATCATTTTGGTCACCCTTCTCTGTACCTTCTCCAGTGCAACTAAATCTTTTTTGAGATGCGGCGACCAGAATTGTACACAGTACTCAAGGTGCGGTCTCACCATGGAGCAATAAAGAAGCATTATGACATTTTCAATTTTATTTACCATTCCCTTTCTAATAATTCCTAACATTCTGTTTGCCTTTTTGATTGCCACAGCACACTGAGCTGATGATTTCAATGTATTATCCACTATGATGCCTAGATCTTTTTCCTGGGTGGTAGCTCCTAATATGGAACCTAACATCATGGGTTATTTTTTCCTATATGCAACACCTTGCACTTGTCCACATTAAATTTCATCTTCCAGTCTTGCAAGATTCTCCTGCAATTTATCACAATCCGCTTGTAATTTAATTACTCTGAATAATTTTGTATTATCTGCAAATTCATTACCTCACTTGTCATGTTCGTTTCCTTATCATTTATAAATATATTGAAAAGCATCAGTCCAAGTATAGATCCCTGAGGCACTCTACTGTTTACCCTTTTCCACTGAGAAAATTGACCATTTAATTCTACTCTGTTTCCTTTCTTTTAACCAGTTAGTAATCCATGAAAGGACATCACTTCCTATCCCATGACTTTTTAGTTTTCTTAGAAGTCTCTCATGAAGGACTTTGACAAATGCCTTCTGAAAATCCAAATACACTATACATAAACCAGCTCACCTTTATCCCCTGACAAACGAGGGATTCTGTTCATCTATGTAACATGGTCTCCAACTCACTTTCAGATAAAAGAAAACCCAAAGAGTAACTTCATGAGATTGCACTTAGAAATTGAATCTGCCAACCAATTTTATAACCACAGCTGATGCCTAGCCTCTCTTGCAGAGCGAACAAAGTTACACAGTCCGCATCAACTAAGGCAGCGGCTCCCGGTTGCAACAGCGCTCCACTACTTGACCCTGCTCACTCAGGCTCTGAGAGAAGCAGAGACTTCACCTTAGTCACCAGGGAGCTACAAAAGGCAATTTATAAATGCATTACCATGGTTTCAAGGCCTGCGAAGGATAGCCTCAATACCTCTATCCTGAGCATCTTTTCAAGTTGCACCTCCTCCTATCGGAAAGGTGGTCTGCTTAGACACAGAGCACACCAGTGCTTCCACCTTCAAAAACCTTAACAGTTTTCTTACTACCGGTACCAAGGGATACAGGCTGCCAAAGTGCGCCCCCACTTTCAGGCTTGCCTCTGAAGTGTTCCATACATGGGCAAGCAACTTTTGAATTGCATCTGTAAGAGGAGGGGGAAAGAAAGAAACAAAGCAGAGGTCTATGTGGTTCTAAATCTGGAGGAATTTTCCCCTTAGCCAGAGGGGAGAATCCAAAATCCTCATTGGAATACTCTGTATCCACATCCGCCTGCATATCATCAGGGTCCCCTGTACCACGGCATTTGCACACAGTGACAACCATTGAGGAATCAGAGTATGTGATCCTGCTTTGAAGGTATCGTTGTATCAGCTGGGTGCCATTGCAGAAATGTCTGTAGTCTGGGAAATCTCACTCATAAAAAGGATGATGGGCACAAACGAGGCTCAAAAGTCCCCAAACTGACGTCCTTGGATCGAATATCCCCTGAAGACACTTTGGTCCTAGGGTCAACTGAAGAAGGGGACACCCTCAATGAGTCGCCTTCAGCTCCAGTCACCCATGACTGAGGGCACGACCCAGTGTCCCGACAGCGCTGGCATAGACTTGCCTTAAATGGCAAGCAGCACAGATCATTAGATGAGTAGTCTTCTTTGTCACTGGTGCCAAACCACATCGCTTTACTTGTGCGCTCATAGAAAAAATGCGCCAAGTATGCGCCTAGTATGCGCTCACATAGGTGCTCCATATGTGCCCTAATAGGCATTCAGTATGTGCTCAAATAAGCGCTCGCACTCCAAACGTGATCAAATAGGCACTTGCGCTTCATACATGCTCAAGTAGGTATTCGTGCTTCGTATGCACTCAAATAGGCACACCTTACATGCTCAATTAGGCTCTCAGCATGCACACAAGTGCTCAGCAGACGCCCAAGTATGCTCTCAGCACATGTACTCAGTAGGCACTCATGCGCTCAAGTAGGCACTCAGTATGTGCTCAAGTAGGCATTCATAATGTGATCAAGTAGTACTCCAAAAATATAGGCTGCAGCTTTGTGTGTTCAAGTAAGCACATACTCGCACATCTACATCACCACTCCACCATGCAGCAATCATGTGCACAAACAAGCGCGTGAAAATGCCGGCGCAGTCTACCAAGCAGCTTGAAGGACCTAGGCTGGGAGCGGGGACCTAGCCAGATGCTGCTCAACCCGCCGCACCTGCACCGCCACCATATCCCACTAAACTCCCCAGAGAAGTGAGAGGGAGGGAAAAGACGCTGACCAATCACATCAAGGGAGAAAGACCCAGTAAGGAAGACATAGGGGAAAGAAAACCTCTTTACTCTCCCTTTATATATATATTTTTTTCTTTTTTTTACCTGAGCTCAGCCGTCCCTGGCTGAGAGTACAAACAGGTCTCCAGTTACGAGGAAAGAGGACAAAAGCCTTCACCGCCGAGCTACCCTTGTCCTTCAACCACTTCATAAGAACATAAGAACATGCCATACTGTGTCAGACCAAGGGTCCATCAAGCCCAGTATCCTGTTTCCAACAGTGGCCAATCCAGGCTACAAGTACCTGGCAGGATCCCAAGGGGTAGATAGATTCGAAGCTGCTTATCCCAAGAATAAGCAGGGGATTTCTGCAACTGTCCCTTAATTGTTATTGGACTTTCCTCCAGGTACTTGTCCAAACCTATTTTAAATGCAGCTATACTAATAGCTTTCACCACATCCTTTGGCAACAAATTCCAGAGCTTAATTATGCATTGAGTAATAAAATATTTTTTCTTATTAGTTTTAAATGTATTTCCCAGTAACTTTATTGTGTGTCCCCTCGTCTTTGTACTTTTCAAAAGAGTAAACTGATTAACATTTACTCTTTTCATTCCACTCATTTTATAGACCTCTATTATATCTCCCCTCAGCCGTCTCTTCTCTAAGCTGAAGAGTCCTAACCTCTTTAACCTTTCTTCATAGGGAAATTATTCCATCCTCTTCATCATCTTAGTTGCCCTTCTCTGTACCTTTTCTAATTCTGCTATATCTTTCTTGAGATGTGGTAACCAGAACTGAACACAATATTTAAGGTGAGGTCACACCATGGAGTGATACAGAGACATTATGATATTCTCTGTTTTATTCTTTGCCTTTTTTTTTTTTTTTTAAGTTCAAGCCTGAAAAGGCTACAGGATTAAGGGCACTCAACTGAGGGAGGGACCCACTGGTATCACCTCAGGAGTACAAGCAGTGCAATAATTTTCTTCTTAAACTTCCATTTTTACTGCAAGCAATCCCCAATAGGGACATGCAAGTTCACCATCTGCTAGAGATGGAGAATACTGGCGGGCTTATATTGGGGCAAGGCTATATATCCATGATGTCAGCTTTTTACTCCAACTCCATCTCCATCTGCTGGTAAAAGTGCATAATCCACTTGTAGAGATTGGCCTGCCTGAGTGCAGAGGACTAATGAAATGTGACTTTGAAAATTTACTTTAAGAGTAAATTTACTTTAAGAGCAAACTTGGTTTGCAATAAATGTACTGTCTGGAACAATCTGTGTAAATGTCATTTCTAATCCACTCAAATTTGCTGACTTTTTAATGGGTCAAATACTTTTGCAAGCTGCCCTAAATACAAGAGAAGCTGTGTTCTGCAATTTGCAAAAACTCATGATACATTATGTATGGACTAACACCACCAGATGTAAAACTTCTCAAATGTATTTCACTTAGAAAACAGCACTCTGCTTCTGGAAGGGAATACAAAACTGAAATCAATACGTAGGACTGCTGCTCCTGATTAGGCAAGCCGTGACTTGTAAAGGAGTGCAATACTCCAGCAATGTATCACTGCGTGTCCTGTTCCAGCAGAGGCTTCTGCAGTAGTTTATTTCAGTTCTCTATTTAGAAAAGTTAGGAAAACCTAAGAATCTTTTATCCTATCACCTAACCTTCCTTACCCTCACAACAATCAACATCTAACAGGTGCCCTCCCACTCTTCTGCATACATGCTTATGAATGGGAGAAAGCAAATGTTGCTTACCTGTAACCAGTGTTCTCACAGGACAGCAGGATGTTAGTCCTCAGATATGGGTTACATCTCAGGATGGAGCCCAATCACGGAACACTTTTGTCAAATTTTCTACAACTTTGACTGGCACCTACTGGACATGCCCAGCATGGCACTAAACCTGCAGCCAGCAGGGGTCCCTCTTCAGTCTTGTTTAAAGCTATAGGAAGTGCCGAAAAATAAAATAAGAAAACGTAACGAACCCAACATGGCGGGGCGGCGGGCAGGTTTCGTGAGGACTAACATTCTGCTGTCCTGTGAGAACACCTGTTACAGGTAAGCAACATTTGCTTTCTCACAGGACAAGCAGGATGGTAGTCCTCACATATGGGTGAGTACCGAGCTGAGGATGACCGAGAAATGCACCAAATGTACCCAAGATGTGCAATAGGCACAAGTATTGGGGAGGAATTTGGTAGAGGGCATCCTGAACCCTAACGGGCAAGCAGAAGGGTGTTGGTACATCAAGTTGTAAAAAGGTTTCACAGACGAAGGAAGACGGAATCTTGTCTTCCGGCCTTGTCTAAGCAATAATGGGCTGTAAAGGTTTGGAGAGAACTCCAGGTAGCAGCCCTGCAAATGTCAGGAAGCGGCACCGAACGTAGGTGTGCTACTGAAGTCGCCATGGCCCTCACAGTGTGCACCTTAACACGGTCTTGAAGTGGAATGCCTCCTTGCTGATAGCAAAAGGATATGCAGTCCGCTAACCAGGAGGAGAGAGTCTGCTTACCTACAGACTGCCCCAATTTGGTGGAATGGAAAGAGACAAACAATTGAGTGCTTTTCCTGTGGGCAGCTGTACGGTCTAGATAGAAGGCTAGGGCCCGTTTACAGTCAAGGGTATGCAGAGCCTGTTCTCCTGGATTGGAGTGAGGCCTGGGAAAGAAGGTAGGTAGTATAATGAATTGATTAATGTGAAACTCCGATACTACCTTAGGTAAGAACTTAGGGTGACTGCGGAGTACTGCCTGGTCCTGCAGAAGTTTAATGTAAGGCGGATAGGTAGCTAGGGCCTGTAACTCACTAACACTGCGAGCAGATGTGATTGCCAAAAGAAAAATCACTTTCCATGTGAGATAGCGAAGATCACAGGATTGGAGAGGCTCAAATGGTGGATTCATGAGCCGACCCAAAACCAGATTGAGGTCCCAAGAAGGGGCCAGAGGGAGTAGTGGAGGCTTGAGGTGAAGCAAGCCTTTCAGAAAACGTATTACGAGGGGTTGTACTGAAATAGGAACATCCCCAACACCTTTATGGAAGGCGGCCACCGCACTGACATGCATTCTGATGGAGGACTTTTTAGACCTGATTCTGACAAGCGCCAGAGACAATCTAGAAACTTTGTGGTGGAACAGGTAAAGGGATTGAGAAGAACACCATGACTTAAACCTGTTCCATTTGTAGAGATAAGACTTTCTCGTGGAAGGCTTCCGTGAAGCAATCAGGACACGGGAAACTAGCTCCAAAAGGTTAAGTGGCTGAAGAATTAACCTTTCAACATCTAGGCCGTCAGGGACAAAGCTTGAAGATTGGGGGGCACGTAGGCAACTGCCGTTCTGAGTGATCAAAAGCAGGTCCATTCCCAAGGGAATGTGCCTGCGAATGGAGAGGTCCTGAAGTATTGGATACCACACTTGGCGAAGCCAGTGAGGTGCTATCAGGATCATGCGTCCTTTGTCCTGACGTAACTTCATGAGAGTCTTCGAGAGAAGTGGAAGTGGAGGGAATGCATATAAGAGACCGGTTGCCCATGAGAGGGAGAACGCATCTCTTGGCTGTGAGTGTTGGCTGCGAGTGAGAGAGCAAAAGTTCTCTACCTTGCGGTTTTGAGGTGATGCAAAGACGTCTATGCGAGGATGACCCCAACGTTGGAATATTGCGTCTGCTACTGAGGGATTGAGGACCACTCGTGCAGATGGAAAGCGCAACTTAGGTTGTCCGCCAACACATTGTCCACTCCCGGCAAATAGGTGGCCCTGAGGTACATCGAGTGGGAGAGGGCCTCCGCCCATATCTGCGCAGCTTCCTGACACAATAGGAAGGAGCCTGTCCCTCCCTGCTTGTTGATGTACCACATGGCCACCTGGTTGTCTGTCTGAATCAGGATGAACTGATTGGAAAGGCGATCCTGAAATACCCTGAGAGCATATCTGATTGCTCGAAGCTCCAGGAAATTGATTTGGTGTTTGGCTTCCTCTGGAGACCAAGTTCCTTGTGTTTGCAAATCGGCCACATGGGCTCCCCAGCCGAGGTTGGAAGCATCGATGGTGAGAATTATTTGAGGGTCTGGAGCCTGGAAGGGCAGGCCTTGGAGGAGATTGATCTGATTTTTTCACCAGGCTAGAGACTGACGGAGTGAGTCGGTGATGTGGAGAGTGGTTGATAGAGGTTGGATGGACCGAGTCCATTGTGACCTTAGAGTCCACTGCATGACTCTCATGGCCAAGTGAGCCATTGGGGTAACCTGTACTAAGGACGCCATGTGTCCCAGTAGGATGAGGAAGTGGCGTGCAGTCGTGCATTGCTGAGACCGTAGTTGGTGTGCGAGAGAGATGAGAGTGAGAGCTCGCTGTCGAGGCAGAAATGCCTTTGCCTGCAAGGTGTCCAAGTCTGCCCCTATGAATGATAAAGTTTGAGATGGGACTAAGTAGGATTTTGCGTAATTGACAAGAAATCCTAGCGAAATCAGACTGTGCAATGTAAGACGTAGGGACGACAGAGCAGCTTGCTGAGTGGGAGCCCTGATCAACCAATCGTCTAGATAGGGGTAGACGTGAACACCTTGAGTCCTGAGAAAGGCTGCTACTAATACGAAGTATTTGGTGAAGATTTGTGGTGCAGATGCCAGGCCAAATGGGAGCACTCGGTATTGATAGTGCTTGAGACCTACTAGAAATCTCAGGAACCTATGATGAGATGCATTTATCGCAATGTGAGTGTACGCATCTTGGAGATAGAGAGAGCAGAGCCAGTCTCAACTTTGCAAAAGAGGAAGGAGGGAACCCAAGGTTACCATCTTGAACTTTTCTCATTGGAGGTACTTGTTGAGGGCAAGTAGGTCCAGAATTGGACGAACGCCTCCCAATTTTTTTGGGGATTAGAAAGTACCGGGAATAGAATCCTAGGCCTTGTTGAGAGTAAGGTACTGGTTCTATTGCTCTGGGCTGGAGGAGGAGGGAGACCTCCTGCTCCAGGAGTAGTGAGTGGTCAGATGTTCCCCACGCCGGTAGAGGTAGGGAGTCCGGTGGAATGGAGAGAAAGTTCAGGCGATAGCCTTGAGAGATTATGGTAAGGACCCACTGGTCTGAGGTGATTCTGTGCCACCTGTTGTTGAAATGGTGCAATCTACCTCCCACTGGTATTTGAGGCAGTAGAAACTGGCTGCTGCTCTCTATGCAGGAGTCAAAAACCAGAAGCAGGGCCCGGCTGAGGAGCTACTTGCGGCTTTTCTTTACGAGGTTGATGAGACTGGGCCTTTTGGAAAGGTCTCGTGGAACGAGTCCTAGACTGTGGTGGATAGGGCTTCTTTGGACGGAAGAATGACTTTTTAGTATCCTTCCTGAAAGGCTGTTTGGAGGAATATGCAGAGGGCATCAGAGAGAGCTGGTGAAGGGTCTCATGATGGTCCTTGAGTTCCGCCACCGTCCGCTGAATCTGTTCCCCAAACAGATTGTCTCCTATGCAGGGCAGATCAGATAATCTGTCTTGTACTTCAGGGCGCAAGTCCAAAGACTTAAGCCAGGACCATCTTCTTGCCGAAATAACAATTGCAGATACCTTGGAAGCGGTGTCAAAGATATCATAAGAAGATCTTATTTCATGCTTCCCTGCCTCAAAACCTTTGTGTACTAGGGTTAGAAGTTGTTCTTGGAATTGCTGAGGCAGGGACTCTGCAAAGTCCTGTATCTGCTTGAATAAGACCCTGTTGTACTGGGTCATATATAGCTGGTAGGAGGCGATCCGAGAGATAAGCATCGATCCCTGGAAGACACACCGGCCAATGGCATCCAGGAATTTCTGTCCCTTACCTGGGGGAAAGGAAGAGTGGGGTTTTGATCTTTTTGCCCTTTTTTGGGCAGATTCTACAACCACAGATTGGTGATCCAGCTGAGGTTCTGGAAACCTGGGGCTGACTGGACCAAATAAGTGGTATCAGCTTTTCTGCTGACTGGAGCAACAGAACCAGGGTGTTCCCAGTTCTTTTTGAGGAGATCTAAAAGAACCTGGTGAATAGGGATGAAAGTTATTTCCTTGGGAGCATCCAGGATTTGTAACAGCTCCATCATTTGATGTCTGTCATCTTGTTCAATTTGCAATTGGAAGGGAACCAATTCAGATATTTCCTTCACAAAGTTTATGAAGGATAGTCCTCTGGAGGAGAACGCTTCGTGCTTTCAGTAGGAGAAGGTGGCGATGGCAAGTCATCGGTGTCTTGAGAAGAATCGTTGGTCTAGGTGTCATAGGGATCAGGGCCTGCCCCTCTAGGAGCCTGAGAAGGACAGGACGATGGTATTCCTGAAAGTCCCGGTCTAGCCTCCGAAGGCATTGAGGGAAGTGCTGGAGGCACCGATGAAGGCATCAAGGGTACCAGTGCAGGCATCGAGGGCATCGATGGATCAGTGGCGCTGATGGGCGCATCAGCATCAATGGTTGTGGCATCGGCAGGACTCCCGATGGAGGAATGCGGAACGGTGTTTCCCCTCCTGATGACAGGGTAAGTGGGGAGGGCACCGGAGCCATCGGTGACCCAGGATCCATCGGTGGAAAAGCGCTTCCATCTTTGAGAGCAGTGGTGCCAGTGCTGCCGGAATTGGATCGGTGGTCAGTTCCACAATCGGACCGGTTTCGGTGTCGGAGGAACTTGGAGTCTGTGCATTGCCTTATCGATGGCCTCCTGAACCATCCGGTCCAGTTCTTCATGGAGACCTGGAGTAAGCAGCCCCGGCTCCGGAAGGGAGGAAGGAGGCAGAGACATAGCCGGAGGGACCACCGTTAAAGGTGGAGTCGCGGCTCCTGATACCCGTCCGGGGGAGGGTTGCCTTGGTGACCCGGTCGCAGAAAGGGTCGGTGCCTTTTCTGGACGGGGTTTCTTTGATGGCGGCTCGGACAATGGCGAGGTCGAAGATTTTTCTTCCTCGATAGTCCGAGACTTGTGGTGTCGATGCCGATGTTTCTCTCTACGATCCCCTTGGTCCTGAGGGGGCGCAGAGGTAGTTGAAAGCCGAGATGTCGTTGACGCCAGACGGTCACCGGCCGGTGGCCGATACTGGCACGAAGTGGGCGCTGTCGGTTCAGATTACGTCCATGCAATAGACGGTGTCGGAGTTTGAGAACGGAAGAGAAGTTCCATTTTCTCCATTCTGGTCTTGCGAGCTTTTGGTGTCATTAAGGCACATTTGGTGCAAGTTAGGACATCATGCTCGCACCCGAGACACATTACACAGACTATATGCGGGTCTCTAATGGACATGGTGCGAGCACAGTCCGGGCACCGATGGAACCCCGACACCATGGCCTTTGAAAAATTTAGCCGTGGTACGGTCGATGGCCAGTAGGCCGCGAGGGCCAAACTCCATGGGAATCGATTGAAACCAGGTAAAAAACTTACCGGAGTACCACGGAGTCAAAAATTCGAAGGAGGGACCCCTGTGGGGTATGAAAGTTTTTAGTAATTCCGTGAGGAAAATTCCTGTCAGGAATCTCTGTGGAGCTCCTTAACCTGCTCGGCTACTGCTGCGCGGAAAAAAGAAGACTTAAGAGGGACCCCTGCTGGCTACAGGTTTAGTGCCATGCTGGGCATGCCCAGTAGGTGCCAGTCAAAGTTGTAGAAACTTTGACAAAAGTGTTCCGTGATTGGGCTCCATCCTGTGATGTCACCCATATATGTGAGGACTACCATCCTGCTTGTCCTGTGAGAAGAAAGTCATTCAGAGCCAAATCCTGGTTTCTGTGTAGCTGAGAAAAGTAATCTCACAAACTTTAAAAAATATATTTTTAATATTTTTTGCCTTAATTTTCTCCCTTATCTCCCATTCAAGGATGAATGCCTAAATTAATATATTTCAACCAGAATGCCCCAAGAAGCCTTAAAAGGTTTCCATAAGCTCAACAAGCACCTCTGCTGCTGAAGAAGGAGCAGAACAGGCTGATCATGGCCTTTAGGAGACCCACTGATGCTACTGGCCTGACAGAGAGAGGGAGGAGAAGGTAGACACCAAGAAAATCAACAAAGTGAATAACAGATGAGAAGAGGGAGGAAGGGAAAAGGTCTAGGTCAGAAATTATTAGAGGAATAAATGAGAGGGAGAAGGAAAGAAGGGAGATAATAAAGAGGTGGGAATAAGAAAAAATGATTGACCTGTTGAAGGGCAGGAGATTGAACAACTGGGCATTAACAGACAGGGAGAAAGGACTGCTGCTATGGATCTGAGGGAAAGGAGGAGGCTCAGTCTGAAATTCTAAGATGACCTCCTTCCCCTGTAAATAGAAATTTGAAAGGTATTTCACAGTATCTTATAGGATGCTGCAACCCTAAAAAGCTTCAAGGTCACTGGCCTAAATTAATTAGTGCTACCTTCCCCCTGTGAAGGCTAAGGAATGAAAATCTTTTCTGAGTCTCAACCCACTATCCATAACACCCAAGTATCAGCATGGGTGGCAGTCATCCTCCTTTTCATCTACCCTGGGTCCCAAACCTATCACTTCTATATGCTCAGGCGCAGGTGAGGCACCTCAGATACAGATCACCTGGTCCATGGAAGTCCTCAAAGATAATGTGAAAGATGAGAGATCTGATGAAACATAATGTTGACTTCTCAGGAACTGATCAGAATCCATGCTTGTTTTTTTTTTTTTTTTAAGGGCTTATTGTGCTACTTTATTACTTACCTCAAAATGAGGTGCCATCGTTTGGCATGGTCCACACCATGAGGCAGAGAAGTCTACAACTACAAGTTTGTCACCTGCCTCTGTCAGAGCTTCATCAAACATTTCCTGTAAAACAGAAAACACAAACACTATAAATAAGCTCCTAAAAACATGCCCACAATAATTCTGCTCAGGATTCATGAGGTCAGAATTTCATCCAGTACACCTTATAAAATCAGACCAATTTAGTGAAAGTCCACTTGTACGGCCTTCTCAACTGAAGAACTAGAAAGCATGTGATGCAGATTTTAGAAAGAAAATCTAGTTTGATTTCTTGTTACATAGGTCATGCCTTCAAAAGGAAAAAAAATCACATTGAATAGCATAGGGCAAACTTATCATAGCTAGACTGGGCAGGGAGAAAGCACAGTTGCTTACCTGTAACAAGTGTTCTCCTAGGACAGCAGGATGTTAGCCTTCACAGATGGGTGACATCAAACGGAGCCCAGCATAGAAAACTTTTTTCAAAGTTTCTAGAAGCTTTGACTGGCACGCTGAGCATGCCCAGCATGCACCATCCTCGTGAGGACCCCCTTCAGTCTTGTAATATAGAAAAATACGAGCGAAAAAATAAAATAAAAACGAAGGCAGAAACCAACTCCATGGGGTGGCGGGAGGGTTTTCTGAGGACTAAATCCTGCTGTCCTAGGAGAACACCTGTGTGTTTTCTCCTAGGACAAGCAGGATGATAGTCCTTGCAGATGGGAGAATTCCAAGCTCCAGGCTGTTCCTAGCAACAAATAAGACCAACAGCTACAAAACAAGGTGCCAACGGGCACAACAACAACTTAGGTACTGTTGGGTGGTAGGGAGACAGCATGGCTCCAATTTCCAGGGGGCTTTAGGTAGGAAGACCTGAGTTTATGTCTGGAAGAGATTGAGCAGGACAGATTGGCCAAATCTACCGTCTTGTTGACCATCCTTGTCCAAGCAGTAATGGACAGCGAACGTGTGTAAGGAGCTCCATGTCGCAGCCCTGCAAATTCTGACGGCAGGGACAGCCAATAAATGGGCCACTGACACCACCATACCCCTCACAGAGTGAGCCTTAACTTAGCCGTCTAGTTGAAAACCCAATTGTGTATAACAGAATGAGATGCAGTCTGCTAGCCAGTTGGATAAGGTCTGTTTGCTCACAGCAACCCCCATTCTATTCTTATCAAAAGATATGAATAGTTGGGTGGACTGCCTATGGCCAGCTGAACATTCTAATTAGAAGGCCAGAGCTCTTTTGCAATCCAACGTATATAGAGCCCATTCCCCAGGTGGAAAAGGGGCCTCGGAAAAAGGGTGGGCATCATGACCTTCAGCAGGAACTTGGGATGCATACGCAGGACCACACAATCATGAAAAAAATTTCATGTAGACTGGGTATGGAACCAAGGCCTAAAGCTCGCTTACCCTACGATCCAAAGTAACTGCTACCAAGAAAAGGACTTTAAGGTTTAAGGTTTATTTGTGCTTATACACCGTTGTCTCGGCATAGCCTTCACAGCGGTTAACATAGCAATAAAATACAATAAAAGAAAATTACAAACAATAATAATATTAGAAGATAAAATTTAACAAGTAAGAATAGAAGATATCTTAATAAAATAATGTCTGAAGCCATAAATATTAAACCAATAAATACTAAAAACATAAAACATGCTTTAAGTATTAAGGTTAATAAAAGTCAGAGCCACCTGTGATTGTGCAATTACATTGATGCCTATTTCTTATCTTCATTACTTGCCGCATAGAATAGCCAAGTTTTAAGTTCTGCCATACTGGGTCAGACCAAGGGTCCATCAAGCCCAGCATCCTGTTTCCAACCGTGGCCAATCCAGGCTTTAAGAACCTGGCAAATACCCAAAAACTAAGTCTATTTCATGTTACTGTTGCTAGTAATAGCAGTGGCTATTTTCTAAGTCAACTTAATTAATAGCAGGTAATGGACTTCTCCTCCAAGAACTTATCCAATCCTTTTTTAAACACAGCTATACTAACTGCACTACCCACATCCTCTGGCAACAAATTCCAGAGTTTAATTGTGCGTTGAGTAAAAAAGAACTTTCTCCGATTACTTTTAAATGTGCCACATGCTAACTTCATGGAGTACCCCCTAGTCTTTCTATTATCCCAAAGAGTAAATAACCGATTCACATCTACCCATTCTAGACCTCTCATGATTTTAAACACCTCTATCATATCCCCCCTCAGCCTTCTCTTCTCCAAGCTGAAAAGTCCTAACCTCTTTAGTCTTTCCTCATAGGGGAGCTGTTCCATTCCCCTTATCATTCTGGTAGCCCTTCTCTGTACCTTCTCCATCGCAATTATATCTTTTTTGAGATGTGGCGACCAGAATTGTACACAGTATTCAAGGTGCAGTCTCACCATGGAGCGATACAGAGGCATTATCACATTTTCCGTTTTATTCACCATTCCCTTTCTAATAATTCCCAACATTCTGTTTGCTTTTTTGACTGCCGCAGCACACTGAACCGACAATTTCAATGTATTATCCACTATGACGCCTAGATCTCTTTCTTGGGTTGTAGCACCTAATATGGAACCTAACATTGTGTAACTATAGCATGGGTAATTTTTCCCAATATGCATCACCTTGCACTTATCCACATTAAATTTCATCTGCCATTTTGATGCCCAATTTTCCAGTCTCACAAGTCTTCCTGCAATTTATCACAATCTACTTGTGATTTAACTACTCTGAACAATTTTGTATCAGCTGCAAATTTGATTATCTCACTCGTCGTATTTCTTTCCAGATCATTTATAAATATATTGAAAAGGTGAGGAATTTCAGCTCACAGGAGCGCATAGGCTCAAAAGGAAGATGCAGGAACTGTGCAGGAACTGTGCCAACATGTTGTTGAGATCCCAGGACACAACAAACAGCCGCAGAGGGGACTTTAGCTGAAGAGGCCCCACATAAAGTGACCTACTATAGGTTGAACTGCGATAGGTGCGCCAGCAACCCCACTATGGTAAGCACTGACTACACTCAAATGGACCCTAACCGAGGTGGTTTTGAGTCCAGTCTTGGAAATGTGCCCCAGGTAGTCCTGAAATCTTGGCATTGGGCAAGTGAATGGATCTAAGCCCTGTTCCCCACACCTGGCTGAGAACCTCTTCCACTTCAACGTATACGATGTCCTGGTGAAAGGCTTCCTGGAGACCACAAGCACTTGGGACATGTTATCAGACAGGTTCAGGGGCTGAAGGACTAGGCACTCAACATCCAAGCCGACAAGGCCAATGCCAGCAGGTTTGGATGGCGCAACGTGCCCCAGTCATGAGTTATGAGGTCAGGCGCAAACCCCAGGCTGATGGGTGTTCTTATCGACAGATCTCGAAAGAGAAGGAACCAGACTTGCTTGGGCCAGTTTGGCGCCAGTAGAATCATGGTTCCCTGGTCCTGCTGGAGCTTCAGGAGAGTCCTCATGAGAAGCAGAATAGGAGAATACAGGTACAGGAGACCTGTGCCCCAAAGGAGGGAAAAGGCGTCTGAGGCCGGCCGTCCTGAAGAAGGAGAAAACGTTACTCACTTTGCAACTTCACATCTGAAGTTCCCCAAAAGCAGAAAATCCGGGCTTCCACTGCAAGATTTAAGGACCACTCCTGCGGCTAGAAAGAGTGGATCAGGTGGTCCACCAGTTCACTGAATGCCCCAGCCAGGTACATCACTCGTAGGGACATACCCTGCAACAGAGCCCAAAACCAGATCTGCACCACCTCCTTACAGAGGAAGTACAATCCCCTGCCTCCCTGTTTGTTGCTGTTCCAAAGAGTGTAGCGGATCACCCTAAGCTCAAGAAGTTTATCTGGCACCGAGCTTCTTGAGCTCTCCAGTTCCCCTGTGTGTGGAGGCCTTCCACATGCGCCCCCTAGCCATGGGGGGAGGCATCGATAAGGACTACTTGAGGCAGCGCAGGTTGGAAGGGAACCCCCTGTTCCAGATTGGAGAGGTTTTCCCACCAGGGCACGGAAATCCTCAGGGGCTGTATGATGGAGACATGAGTTCCAAGATCCTGGGATGCCTGCAGCCACTGCGATCGCAGAGTCCATTGTGTCCTGTGTAGAGGGCCAAGCGGGTGATATGGACAGAAGCCGCCGTGTGGTCCAGCAATCAAAGCAGTAGACGAGCAGTTAGCTACTGACTGCCGCCCACCAAGGTCTCCAGAGAGGACAGGGCAGAGAGCCAGATAGTGGGGCAAAAACACCCTCGCCTGAGTCGTGTCCAGCTTGGCTCCAATGAAGTCTAACTGGGGAGATGGGCAGAGGTTGGACTTTGGGTAGTTGATGTCAAATCCCAGAGAGTGCAGCACCTGCATGGTAAGAGTCAAAGATATCAGCACTCCCTCGTGGGAGTTGCTTTTGACCAGTCATCTAGGTAGGGGAACATATGTACCCAATGTCTAAGGTGCACTGCAACCACTGCCAGGTACTTGGAGAAGACTCAAGGAGCTGATGCCAAGCCAAACGGCAGTACTCTGTACTGGTAATGAGCCTGCCCAACCACAAAGCGGAGATACTTCCTGTGCCTCGGGAGGATGCAATGTGGGTGTAGACGTCTTTTGAGATTGAGGGAACAGAACCAGTCTCTCTCCTGAGCAGCGGTATCAGAGTGCCTAGAGAGACCATTTTGAACTTTTCCTTGTGGAGGAATTTGTTCAAGGCCCTGAGATCAAGAATGGGGCGTAGGCCTCCAGTTCTCATTGGTATCAGGAAATACCTTGAATAAAACTGCTGCCCTTGCTGACAAGGGGGAACGGGTTCTACCACTCCGGCTGCTAGAAGAACGGAGAGTTCCGTTAGAAGTATATCCTGCAGGATGGACAAACTCCACAATGGACATGGGGGAAAAGTCTGTTGGGACTTCTCTGAAGTTCAGTCGATACCCCTGGCAAACGATAGCAAGGACCCACCGGTCTGAGATGATGAGCAACCAGCAGTGGGAAAAGCAAAGAAGCATGCCCCCCACTGGGGGATTGTGTGCCAGGGGTACGACTCACTGTCTAATACTTCCTCACCTCTAGTCAAAACCCCATAGCCAGGGCCTGGGAGTTCGCTGTTGACTGGAGCAACCCCTGGAACCAGCAGGTGATGTACAAGGCCAGGTGGCTGGAGGATAATATTTCAACTGCGATAAAAGGACTTCCTGTAACTTGGTCGGGAAAATTTCCTGGCAGAGACCACAGAAGGTGGGTCAGAAGCACTAGCAGATATCTGTTGAAGGGTTTCACAGTGATCCTTCAGCTGGGCTACCACGACCCTGACCTTATCCCCAAAGAGAATTTCCCCTGTACAAGGGAGGTCGGCCAACTTCTCCTGGACCTCTGGACGAAGGTCAGAAGCATGAAACCAAACCATCCTATGGGCGCTGATGCCCATGGCAGCCACCCAGGCTGCTGTTTCAAAAACATCGTAGGTGGATCTCACTTTGCGCTTTCCAGCTTCCAGGCCTTGTTATACAAACAGCAAAGAATGACTCCTATTGCTGCTGCGGCTGATGTTCTGCGAGCTCCTGGTATGAGGCATTACGGGTGATTAGCATAGTGCCCTGAAAGCCCTTCCTACCTAAGGCACCCAGCTCCCGATGTTCTTGCCCTGGGGGGGGGGGGGGGGGGGTGCGGAGGAATGAGTGTGGGAACACTTGGCCTATTTGAGAGTGGACTGAGGAGATGGCATTTCTCAAAACTCAAGGCCTGTTGCACCAGGTAGGTGGCGTCCACCTTCCTATTCACCAGAGAAATTGATATCGGGTGTTCCCACATCCTAGGGACAAGATCCTTAAAGATGTTGTGGATAGGAACTGCCACTGTCTCCTTAGGTGCATCGACAAACTAGATAACTTCCAGCATCTTATGTTGTGCATCCTCCTCAGTTAGGAGTTGGAAGGGAATGGCATCACCCATGACCTTGATAAACTCCACAAAGGAGAGGTCCTCTGGGGGAGACCAACGCCTTTCCTCTAATGGCGAAGGTTCCAAGAGGAGGTCACAAGAGTCTTCAGAAGAAGACTCGGGAGAGTCGTCGCCCCATGGATCATATGGGCTCTCCTCGCTTAGGTCCCCGAGGGGCCTGCGTGGGTGAGGCCTGTCCAAACCTTTTGGTCTGGGTACCAACGGCACCGAGGGAACCGGCATCGGTGGCAGGGAGAGCGCCGATGGCCATGGGAGGCCTCATGGCCCAGGCAAAGGCTCAGGGATCTGTGGCCTTGGGAACAAAGCACCGAATGGCGCCAGCGGTCAGTGCATGTCTTCCTCCTCGGAGGACCTGATGATGGGAATTGATCCCAAGGAGGGCATCGCTGGCTGTGGGGGAGCCGAAGGTCCTCTGGGTACTGGCTACGTCTGAAGGGTGCCAAGCAGGAAGTCCAGACACTCAAGCAGGAGTGTCAAAGATGATGCGTGCTCCGGCACCAGTATGGGAGCCGGTGCCAGGGACTGTTCAACACCCCGTAAGGCTCGGAGCACCGCACCCTGCACCCTGAGGTTCAACTTCTCCTGGAAGTCCAGTGAAAACAGGACTGATGGAGGGGGATGAGGCATCACTGGAGTTTCCTCGGAGCCCCGAGGAGGCTTGGTGCCCGGTACAGATTTCTCCTCGGTCTGCTGGAGGATGGGGCCTCCTTCCCAAGAGGCCTCTTTGGTGGCAGTACAGCAGCCTCCGGTGCCGCACCGGAACCATGCGCCTATGGCGACCTGTGACTATGCTTACGGGGTTTCCCACAGTGCTCGATCCGGTCTTTCCCCGGCACCGAGGAGGCAGAGGGTCCTGATGTCTGAGAGAGCACTGACAGCAACAAGGGCCGATCTCCGGCTCCCTGCTCCTTTGAAGTAGCTGCTGGGGGTATGGAGAGGGACAGCGTATCCAGCGGTTCCCCTCTACCGTGGGCGTCAGTGATTCCGAAGCCGGTGTAGATGGAGTGGACTTCTTGGGGCCAAAGAGTTTCTCCATTTTGTTGACATGAGCAAGATGCCCTTGGGGGTCATCTGATCACACAGCTGACACCCTCGGACGTCATGTGATGCCCCCAAGCAGAGCACGCAAACCTCATGCGGGTCTGTAATGGACATGGTCCGCGGGCACTGAGGGCATCGACAAAAACTGGACGCCATGAAAAGCTGGCAAGCGGTTGATGATCAGCGGTCACAGAGAAGCAACCCACCGGGAATCAACCGGGAAAAAGTTGAAATGGTAAAGCTAACCTGCTGCGCTGAGGGGACACTGTCTGGAGGAAGGGGGACCCAATGTGAAATGGGAGACAAAATGCTTTAAAGCTTGAAAAGAAAGCACAAACTAAAGAGATCCAAAAACCGCAAGGCAACTAGCACTGTGGGAAAAAAGAAACTGAAGGGGGACCTCGCGTGGATACACAGATAGAGGCATACTGGGCATGCTCAGTGTGCCAGTCAAAGCTTCTAGAAACTTTGACAGACGTTTTCCGTGCCAGACTCCATCAGATGTCACCCATCTGTGAGGACTACCATCCTGCTTGTTCCAGGACAAAGTTTGATTCTTTGCAAATTCAGATGCCTTTCACTTGACCAACATAAGAAACATTCAAAGGACAAGGTACATGAAATTTCATGACCATACACATTTCCTCTCCAGATGGGATCTCAAAAGATTAATTTACAAAGAATTTGTTAAAAGGTGTGCCAATACAAATGTCCTCCTCTAGCTCTACTTTATTCACTCCTTGGATCTTTCAGAGTTCTTTTCTACAGAAGATTTCTACCTTATGTTCTATTTTGCTTTTTAACCATTCTGCGATGTGCGCAGTCTATTGCGCCCACCACATTGGACACTTCAGCTATTTCACAGAACCTATGCCTGATCTCCTGGATTTGTGTAGGGTCCTCTGCATAGTTGATATATTGCTTCAGGCACTTCATCATTGCCCTCAAGACTTAGCTGAAGTGCCATGTGAATGAGGATTGGTCCATCCAGCCAACAATGCCAACCATATTCTGGAAACTTCTCACAGTGAAAAAATGCAAAGCACCCAGAAGTTTTACCAACCCGGGGATTGCATGGTTGCAAGTGCTGAGGGGGTAATTAATTTCACAGGTCCTCATAAAGGATTAAAATTGCCTGAGAGCTGAGAAGATATCTTCGCACCATACCTGTCTTAGGCAATCCAACTAGGGTTGTCTGTGGCTGAATACACTGCCTGCAGGGTCGATGGATGGCTCTTGGCTGTGGTCTGTGCCGCATGGTTTTCTTGTGTTCTATCATCATTGATCTCACGGTTATTTAACTTCACTGATCGTCCTCCGTTGTCTGGCAGTCCTTATTCTGGCTTGCACACACAAGAGAAAGCTCAGCAGAACAAAGAAGTGCAGGTAACCCATGGTTAAAATGCCAGGGAAACCTTCATGAACCATCAGCTACCGCTCTTTCTAGTACAATAAAGCCTGGGGCAAAGCTGGCATAAAATTTCAAACTTAAAAAAAGGCATTATGGATGCACAAGTTTTGGATACATGTTCTAGCATGAAGGGGTAATAGGTAATAGGGATGTGCATTCGTTTCGGCCATATGCTTGTAACTAGCAATCGGAAGGTATGTGCACAAAACTGATGGTACGCGCACATGTATGCATACCACTAGTTCTGTGCGTGTACATTATGATCCTGAGATACGTGCACAGGGGCCGAAATGATTGAAACAAATGAATTAGAAAGACCAACGAAAAGTGGAAGACAGAGGTGGCACATTTGGGCCATTCTGGAACTGCAGCTTAGTCCAATCATTTTGGGAAAAGGTTTTTCATTTTGTCACTCGGGTTTTGGATCTTGCAATTCCTTTTTCACCACAAATGGCATTATTTAGAATCTTCCCAGAGACATTTGCGGGTACTCTGAAACAAACTTTGAATTAATAGTCTTTATTTTAGCAGTCACAACAGTGTTACAGGTTGGCAACAACCTAAGCAGCCATCTATTACTCATTGGAACAATAAAATTCTCAGCCTTTGGGGAGAACAAGATGGCTGCCACCTGATCCGCACACTGAAGAAGAGCTCACCAACATTTTTCCTGATATTTCTTCTTCCTGATCAAAATACCTCACACAAAGAGGAAAGCTTGGCAGAGGGAGATATCAAGTTCTTCCCCAATGCCCGAGCATTCACAACCTCGAATTGAAACCTTTTTCACGGCACCCCTAACCGTGACGCCGGACGGGAGAACCGCTATGCAAACTGACGCCGAGCGATCGCGTCTACATTGGCGGAGGTGATATCTTTAAGCCCCGGCGAACTGAGCATACCTCCACTTCCTCGATATTGGAGATTCCTGACGTGAGAGGCATTGTTATTTCTGAAGCCCTGAGAAGGGGAATCTTTTCGGCCCTCCCTTCGGTGAATCCATCTGGAACAGATTCCACAGGCCTCCCACTTGCCTCAAAACTGCTTGGGACTGTTGAAAGTGGAAGGAGATGAGAATACCCAGGTATGTCTGATGCTAATTCCACTGTTTGAGAAATCTAAAGAGATAACCTTAGAGACTGTATGGTCTGCGTTAATTGCTGTTGAGAAAGCTATAACATCTTTAACTGCTGTAATCATGGATAATAACCGACGAGTTCTGGCAACAAAAAATCAAGTTGGTTAGTAGGCTACTAAAATCATGGAGTTAGATACAAGAATTTCTAATATGGAAATGGCACAGCACAAGCTGGTTCAATTAGATATCTTTTCAAAGAAAATGGAAAATGCAGAAAATACCTTAAGAAGCTTAAATTTAAGGATTTTGAATTTTCCTTATATAAAGGTGCTTCCTCCTAAGGAATTATTTAAGAGTTATTTAACACAGATTCTCAAATTCCCATCTGAAGCTGTTCCAATGATAACTAAGGCTGCCTTTCTGTGTAAATCACAAGGAGATATATCTAAGGCTCCAGAATCTGCTTCTCCTACAAATATATCTGTTACTAGAACTGTCTCAAGAGACAGTTATTCAGAACAGAGCTACTTTGTTAATAACTTTTGTATTCTTATCTGAGAGAAATTCAGTGTTAAAAGTTTTTTCTTCAGAACTGTCATCAGTTGTTTTATAGTCAAAAAGTTTGGATCTTTCCAGACATTACTAAGATAATACAAGAACGTAGGAGAACATTTCTTACTATGAAACTTAAAGCTTTAAGCAAAGGGGCAAAGTTTGATTTGAGATTTCCATGTGAATGTTAAGTTATCAAAATTCTAAATCTCTTTTTTTTTAATCATCCCAGCTATGGGTATTCCTGGATTCTCATTCCTAATGTTCCCCATGTACTGGCTTGGAATAACCTTGTCTGGGGGGTGTAGGATCAGGATTGTTTCCTGTATGATTATATTTCTTGAATAATCGCTCGTTAAAATGTTGTTCTCCCCTATTTCCTGATAATTAATAAGACAAATGTATCTGGGGAAATTTCTTTTTGTGCTTTTTCATTGTTAGTGTACTACAAATTTTGTCTTAAATTACTGGAACAAGTAATACTTGTGTTATTGTTCAAAAATTCAATAAAGAAAAAATTATAAATAAAAAAAAATTCTCAGCCTTTTAAACATGGAGACAACATTATCTGTCTGAATGCCTTAAATAGCAACTTTACCAAATAAAGCGAGAAGTAATTTTCTTAATAATTTAGCTTATTAGTACTAATTTTATTCAGTGATATTTGCCTTCTCAGCAAGGTGGAGGGAGGGGAGAGGGTCTGTATCATATGGTACCTTCTGCTTTTATTGATTTTTTTTGTTGAAATGTTAATAAAAAAAAAAGATTGAACATAAAAAGATGAACGAATGCACATCCCTAATAGTTAATCGAGTCATTTACTTGAAATTTAAATGCAGTAGCTGCTATTTGGTATGCATTAGCATGTGCATTATGGACATGCTCTTTCCTTTATTGCTCTGGATGCTCATGTTGCACATCTATAACAAGCATCCAACCATGCGTATACCAGTGCACTAGGCTTGGTGCACTTTATTGCTTGGCTGCTCTGTGTGTTGTGCAGCCAAGGTTGGGACAATAATTTTTGTCATTCAAGACAGCATCAAAATTTAGCTCACATTGTTCCTCCTCCTTCCACCCTCAACCACAGACTTTATCCCCATGAATCTGCCCTACCTTACTTCTAAGCACCCAGCACCATCAATTCACTTTCTTGCTCTTCCAAAGCCAAAGTAGCAGGACAGCCCTAATCCCTGCCGCTATCAATATGTGCAGCAGCAACATCAATCCCTTCTTTGCTCAGTCCTTGTGGCAGCCTCACTTCCTCCTGTCCAGGCCTATTTAAAAAGGTAACCATATGAGACGTGAGGCCACTGCATGGACTGTAAGCACATGTTGCTCACACTACCCAGACATAGGTAGTGATGTTCCAGGTACCACCACCACATCCAAAAATAGCAGCAGAATTTGAGGGAGAAGGCAGAGGGCAAGAAGAGGGAGGAGTGTACTTGGATTTTCAGAAGGCATTTGATAAAGTTCCTCATGAGAGGCTTCTAGGAAAAGTAAAAGGTCATGGTATAGGTGGTGATGTCCTTTCGTGGATTACAAACTACAGACCGGTTAGCCTGACTTCAGTGCCAGGAAAAATAGTGGAAAGTGTTCTAAACATCAAAATCACAGAACATATAGAAAGACATGGTTTAATGGAACAAAGTCAGCATGGCTTTACCCAAGGCAAGTTTTGAATCACAAATCTGCTTCACTTTTTCGAAGGAGTTAATAAACATGTGGATAAAGGTGAACCGGTAGATGAGTATACTTGGATTTTCAGAAGGCATTTGACAAAGTTCCTCATGAGAGGCTTCTAGGGAAAGTAAAAAGTCATGGGATAGGTGGCGATGTCCTTTCGTGGATTCAAACTGGCTAAAAGACAGGAAACAGAGAGTAGGATTAAATGGACAATTTTCTCAGTGGAAGGGAGAGGGCAGTGGAGTGCCTCAGGGATCTGTATTGGGACCCTTACTTTTCAATATTTTTATAAATGATCTGGAAAGAAATACGAGTGAGGTAATCAAATTTGCAGATGATACAAAATTGTTCAGAGTAGTTAAATCACAAGCAAATTGTGATAAATTGCAGGAAGATCTTGTGAGACTGGAAAATTGGGAATCGAAATGGCAGATGAAATTTAATGTGGATAAGTGCAAGGTGATGCATATAGGAAAAAATAACCCATGCTATAGTTACACAATGTTAGGTTCCATATTAGGTGATACCACCCAAGAAAGAGATCTAGGCGTCATAGTGGATAACACATTGAAATCGTCGGTTCAGTGTGCTGCGGCAGTCAAAAAAGCAAACAGAATGTTTGGAATTATTAGGAAGGGAATGGTGAATAAAACGGAAAATGTCATAATGCCTCTGTACCGCTCCATGGTGAGACCCCACCTTGAATACTGTGTACAATTCTGGTCGCCGCATCTCAAAAAAGATATAATTGCGGTGGGGAAAGTACAGAGACGGGCGACCAAAATGATAAGGGGATTGGAACAGCTCCCCTATGAGGAAAGACTAAAGAGGTTAGGACTTTTCAGCTTGGAGAAGAGACAGCTGAGGGGGGATATGATAGAGGTGTTTAAAATCATGAGAGGTCTAGAATGGGTAGATGTGAATCGGTTATTTAGTCTTTCAGATAATAGAAAGACTAGGAGGCACTCCATGAAGTTAGCATGTGGCACATTTAAAACTAATCGGAGAAAGTTCTTCTTCACTCAACGCACAATTAAACTCTGGAATTTGTTGCCAGAGGACATGGTAAGTTCAATTAGTATAGCTGTGTTTAAAAAAGGATTGGATACGTTCTTGGAGAAGTCCATTGCCTGCTATTAATTAAGTTGACTTAGAAAATAGCCACTGCTATTACTAGCAACAGTAACATGAAATAGACTTAGTTTTTGGGTACTTGCCAGGTTCTTATGGCCTGGATTGGCCACGGTTGGAAACAGGATGCTGGGCTTGATGGACCCTTGGTCTGACCTAGTATGGCATGTTCTTATGTTCTTAGGGCAACAGTGGATGCCCTCTGCAGTTTGCCATTCACACATGCTACCTAATAGATCATGCTGGCCCTGTCTGAAGCTTCTACATCACCTCCATTCATCACTCTGTAATGCCTCTACTACCCAAAATGTTAAGGATCTTTCCAATCCTCCCCTGCAGCTTGAGCACAGTTGGGAGAATGAACTGTGTGGAGTTGTATGAGGGAAGCACTACATTAGAAAACCAGAAACCTCAGCTCAGACAACATTTAGAGTCCCAGTGAGATCTGACAGGCCGTTTTCCTAGAAACTGCATCTAGTAATATGAGATACAGCGCCTCTACTGACAAGAACCTGTTTGTTCATCTTCACTGGGTAGCCAACTATCCTGTTTTGTTTTGTTTTTTACTCGCTAACTATGAAGTAACTACTGGATTAATAGATGCTATTCTCTGGAAGCATACAGTGCAGTTTCCACAACAGAGAGTGTTCAGCTGTTCTAGAAAAACATCTGCTCTCCCTCTCAACTATGTTAGATGATTAAACTTACCAGGTTAATAAAAGATTCCAATGCAGGTGGGCTCCATATTAATCACAGAGGTCTCATCCACTGTCTACATTTATAGAGGATTCCTAACTAGGGATTATTTCAGGTCTTAAAAGTCTAAAGTATCTACATTAGTTTAGTCTCTAATCACTACTTAAAAAAGATTTAGAAAATACATCTCTGTCTGAAGGGTAGAGTTATGTGATTCCTAATTGTAGCTTGTTAATGCATTAACAAGCAGTTTAAAGATACAAAAGCTGAAAAACATTAAATAAGCTTGTTGGACTTTTTTTTTTCCACTTAAAATTAAATCCTAGTGTGATCTAAATTCCTATTGAAGAGAACCAAGAATTAAAAAATAAATTAACCCTCATAGTAACATAATAAACAACAGCAGAAAAACACTATCAACCAGGAATGTGCATTTGTTACATCCATTTCGGTGGTACGCACATACCTTGCCAACTTTATAGTACACGTGAAAAAACAGATAATATGCCTGTATTTTTTATAATGAGTTATGTGCATACTATCCGTTTTTTCACGTGTATTATAAAGTTGGTGAAGTATGCACGTACCGCTGAAATGGATGTAACAAATGCACATCCCTACTATCCAGATCATCCAGTCATTCTGTCCACACTGCTAAAAATAAATCCCAGCTGTCAGCCATGGAGTGTGACCATCTACAAGATTTCTTCTTACTCAGACAATCTTTTTTGTCTTCCTCCTTCAAGCTCCACCTTCTTGGGCAGAACAGCATACAAGATCCCGATTTAGTTCCCTTTAATACTCACCTTTTCCTTGACTAACCACAAGTCTCTGTAATTATCTAAATACTACCATGACCATTGCCCAAACATCTAGTCTCCTAGGCCCTCTGTATAGCAAACCAGACAGACCCAGCTACATGAGCATTTCCATTAAGACTTCTAGTTAATAAAAAAAAAATTGTAGCCTGATAGAAACAAATTAAAAGCCAGGTCAGTCTATCATTGCAGTATGACCCAAATAGCTATCATTACTAGTGAATCTCCCAGGTCCCTCACATAGCCTGCTAGACTATGTGAGTGACTGCAGTTGCGTTAGGACCCCACTATGTTGGTGAGGGAGGAATATTGTTTGGAGTTTATTGTATATAGCTGATATTATATTGTATTTCATTATTGTTGTTTGTAATCTGTAATCAAGTTTAAAAAAAAACTAAAAAATAATATATAGGACTTCTAATTGTTACAGAACTTGCAGCCTACTAGACAGACTCAGATGACAGTCTATTTTCCGTTGATAGCAGGGCTGAATTAGCCAGGCTGTCATGGGAACTGTCCATCAGGGCCCAGGAGGTGGAGCTTGTTAAGCAGAGGTCAGAGTTTTGTTTCCTCTGTGGCTGCGCATGTGTTCCTGCGCAGGAAGTAACAGATTCTCCTCAGTCTGTTTCTTTCCGCGCGTGGGATCACACGTGGAGCTCATTTCTCCTCACGATGTCTAAGAAACAGGGACGTCCTTCAGGTTTTAAACCTTGCCCTTGTGGTTGGATCATGTCCGTAACAGACGGACATGATCTTTGTTATCGTTGCCTCGGGCCACAACACATCCAGGCCGACTGTGAAAAGTGTGGCTGGTTGTCTCCGAGGGCCCGACGGCAGAGGGCCCAGAAGATACAAGACCTCCAGCTGATGGTAGGTAGCTCGTATGCCCCCCCCCCCCCCCTCCGAATCTCATTCCTCGCCGGGGCCGACTAAAATATCTGCCCCAGCGGCGAGACGAGCGTCCTCCTTGGATTCCAAACTCTCCAGGCCTGGAGAGTTTAAGGAAAAAGGAGGGGATCGGAATTTGGCACCACACCCTATCCCAAGCGGCTCCCAGGGATCTGGCCCGCCGACGCAGGTGCAGGGCGCCGTCCAAAAACGGCGCCGGGAACACTCGATGCATCGATTGAAGTTGGCGCGTGAATCGCATGCATGAAAGCATCACTCGACGCCAATGCAATCATCATCGAAGCAGACGCAAGCGCCGTCGGCGCCAGAACATGCACCGAAGCCAACGCAGCATGCGTCGAGAACAGAGCATGTGTCGGGACCGAAGCAGCCTGCGTCGACACCGGAGCAGCCTGTGTCGATAACGAAGCAGAAGGAACCGAGGCAGGAGCAGCCAGCGCCAAGAGTAGTACAATCGATGCCGACCCCGACGCAACCGGCTCACACACAGCCTTCGAAGCAACCGACGCATATACCGGTACCTTCGGCTCCACAGTCGACGCCACGGACACATAAGTTGATGCATAAGCGTAAGAGGAGGCATTCCTCCAGACGCTCAACATTTCTGGACTCAATGCCAAAACGGAAAAGACACGAGGCGTCCCGCCCACATAAGGAACATGAGCCCTCTAGAAAGGATCATGAACATAGACAATTACAAAGGAAGATTCATACATCGGATAAGAGAATTTTCAGAGACTACATCATCACTTCATGCCAGCACCTCAAGACATTCATCGGCCTTGGGGAGGGATGTGGTCAGCATTTCCTCTTCCCGGACATACTCTTCCTCGTCTTCACGTTCCTCTGTACCGAGTCACGCACGTCTGCGGTATGAATATACCAATCCACCATCCAAAAAAGATAAAACAAGGAATCAGGAAGATCACATTCCAGGATCCAACACACTACCAGTAAGGCCTGATTCAGACAAAACCCCAGCCCCTCCAGCTGTGGTCCCATGTCCAAGGATGCCTCCATTGGCGAAACAGGATTTCTCACATTTATCTGAGGCTCTATCAGGCTTCTTTGACTCCCTTCAATCTTCCTTTCAGTTACCAGATGCTTCCTCACCTAGTTCTCCTGAAACACAAGGTCAGGAAGAACTTCCGATACAACCAGAGCCTTCACCAACACCGTTGATACATGACACACCGGTTCCCGAACATCCATCACCGGGAGCTTCTCCATCGTCTCACTCATCAGTTTCTTCCTTGACAGGTTATCCTTCAGATCCCCCGGATCAACCACAGGAGCCTTATTCTCCTCCTAAGGACTTATCTTATCCTAAGTTTTTGGATAAACTTGGGACCATCCTCCATTTAGAAGTTCAAAAGTTACCTGACCCAAGATCGGAAACACTTGGTCTTCTGAAAATCTTTGAGGCTCCAGGGGAACCGGCTTCACTACCCCCACAGAAGGTACTAGACATGGTCCTTAGGAAGTTGTGGGAAACCCCACATTTCTTTCTGCAGTTTCGCGGAAGACAGATTTAAAATTCAGCATGCCAAAAGCATCTTACTATACTGTGCTGCAACTTCCACATACATCCATCGTGGTAGAATCGGCTATGCAGCGCTCGAAGAGATCAAAGTCCCACACCTCTTACCCTTCGGGAAAGGATAATCGTACCCTAGATAATTTGGACAGAAAATCTACCAAAATTCTATGCTAGGGGCGCGAATACACACCCACCAATTCTACATGATTCAATACATGTACGAATGCATTTAGGCGACTAAAGGTCTGCTTTCTTCTACAGCACAACCAATTTCACAGATTCTCCAAGATATGAAGGAATGTTCCAGATACCTCCTGAGGGCAGTTTACAAGGGCTTTGAAACCTCTTCGAGGGCTTCCGCTACGGGGCTGGCAGCTCGACGGTTAGCCTGGCTCAGAGCTGGTGCTATTAGGGAAGACCTTCACGACAAGCTTGTGAATTTACCCTGTACAGGGGACAACCTCTTTGGCGAAAGAGTCCAAGCTACTGTCGCCCAGCTGAAGGAGCAGGCTGTAGCGGTACAGTCGTTAATGACCCCATCGTCATTTTCCTCTTCACGCCGATACTTTGGCAGCAATCAACGCCAACCCTTTGCTAGATGGCCATATCGTTCTTTTCAACCTTATCGGCAACCTTCATACCCTCAGTATCAAAGGCAACAAACGCCACAACAACCATCACAGAATAGAAGAGGGAAGCCGAGGACCCAAAGGCAACAGGCACAGCAGCCGGCGGCCCAGATAAAATCCACGCAGTCTTTTTGAACCTTCAGCCACCACTACTACAGCAGGCACCCCCAGGCAGACTTCAACAATGCCTACCTGCGTGGGAAGCGATCACTTCAGACCGGTGGGTTCTAGATATAGTAAAACAAGGGTATCAACTCCAGTTTACAACAAAACCCCTCCTCCCTCATTTACAACATCGGTCAATACGAAAGTATCATCCTCAACTCGGACAAGAGGTCTCCATGCTTCTACAACAACAAGCAATCTGAGTTGTACCACAGATAACCCTGAACAAAGGGTTCTACTCCCAATATTTCCTCATTCCAAAGAAATCGGGAGGACTCCATCCAATCCTGGATCTCCGGGACTTAAACAAATATCTCGTCAAGGAGAAGTTCAAAATGGTGTCCATCACGTCCATTCTTCCCTTGCTACAACCAAACGATTGGATGTGCTCAATAGACTTGAAGGATGCCTACACACATATTCCTATCCATCCGTCCTCGTGACAGTACCTCTGCTTTCAATACAAACAGCAACATTACCAAAACAAAGTTCTCCCCTTTGGACTCTCGGCGGCGCCCAGAGTTTTCACCAAGTGTATGGTAGTAGTGGTGGCTCACTTACCTCATATCTGGGCGATTGGCTCATAGTAGCGTCGAGCCTGTACATATTAGTACAACACCTTCAATAGTTGATAGAATGTCTGAACGCTCTGGGACTGATAATCACTTACCACAATCGAACTTGAAACCCACTCAAATTCTACAATTCATTGGTGCTCGACTAGACACGATATGCAACAGAGCATTGCTACCGGAAGACAGGAAACTCGAAATGTGTTGCCTCCTACGAATTCTTCTCCGCATGCACAAACCGACAGCATGTCAAATCTTAATAGTGTTGGGTCATATGGCAGTAGCCATTTTCACTGTTCCCAATACCAGACTTCACATGCGTCTTCTACAATGGGGGTTGAAGCGACAATGGAATCAATACTTGCAACCATTGCACAGCCGCCTAATACTCACTTCGGAAATGGCAAAGGACGTCAATTGGTGGCTCAAGAAATCCACCCTTTCCAAGGGAGCATTGTTAAACCCACCTCCTCACAATGCAGTCCTAACCACAGATGCATCTCGCAAAGGATAGGGAGCCCATCTAGACCTCCTGGAAACTCAAGGTCTATGGTCCCCGTCCGAACAACATTTACAAATCAATCTATTGGAACTTCGGGCGATCTGAAATGCCCTCCAAGCATTCCAGTCCCATCTGCGGGGTTGCAGAATGATGGTCTACACGGACAACCAAGTGGCGATGTTTTACATAAACAAACAAGGAGGGTACGGTTTGTGGTCCCTTTGCCAGGAAGCCCTGCTGATCTTCCAATTAGCACACCAACATTCCACTCATCTGCAGGCGACGTACTTGCCAGGAATTGCAAATTCCAGAGCGGACAGATTAAGTCGGGTATTTTATCCTCACGAATGGACTCTCAACCCAGACGTAGTTCAAAGCCTTTTTCAACAATGGGGGATCCCAACAATGGATCTCTTTGCGACAGAGGGGAACACTCAACTTCCTCGTTTCTGCTCACTATGGCCAACTCCCAACAGAGTAGCACAAGATGCATTCCTGATTCCTTGGCACGAGAGCCTGATGTACGCTTTCCCTCCAATTCCACTCATCATGAGGACTATTCAGAAGTGTATAATGGACGGGGCACAATTAATCCTCATAGTAACTCTATTGACATCGGGATGGAAGGGGGGGGAGGGAGGTAGGCAGGCAAACCAGACAGAGGAGGAGACAGTGAGGAGGAGGGAGAACCAGACTCCATGCTAGGTCAGTCCCATGATTACTAGATCCCCTTATAGAGATGGAACCTCCTACCAGGGTGGCTGCACCAGGGGAACTGGGAACAATGCCCAAGGGAGCTCAACCAAGAGAAGACTAGAGACAGGCATATGGAAAGAGAGAAAAATCTCTCTTCCCTTTTTTTTTCCTTTTATTCTGGGAGCAAGGCTGCTACCAGAGGAAGCAGCCCAAAAGGACAGTTGCCCTGGGAGCTGGTAAACTCATTCAAGCCTAGGTTTTGCCAGGGCTCTGGGAAATTTCTAGTCTTATCTTCATTAATCCGTACACCTGCTGGAGACAGAGACTACTGGTAACTGCCTAGAACCACGCCTCCCTTATAAGAACATACCATACTGGGTCAGACCAAGGGTCTATCAAGCCCAGCATCCTGTTTCCAACAGTGGCCAATCCAGGCTATAAGAACCTGGCAAGTACCCAAAATTAAGTCTATTCCATGTTACCATTGCTAATGGCATAGACATAGTGGATGCAACTTCACGTGAAAAGAAAGGGAGGTGTGTCTTCTGTCTCTATCAACTGCAGAGAAGGGAATTTCCTAGACTGGTCTAGTAGGAGGATAAGGAAATGACAGAATAACTCATCTATCATTTCTACTCCATGCCTAACACAGACCTGCCTTACTGTGCCTGACTGTGACTGCTCACATCTTACCTCCAGTTCTCAAGTACTTTTCCCTGGTTGTAGAAAAAAGCATGGACCCCATTTAGTTTTTATTCTGTATGCAAGCTGTTGTAACCCAAGCACATCACCATGCATTTAGCCACATTGACTGCCATCTGGCATAGTTCTCTTTCTTTTTTTATATATATAAACTGTTTATTGACAGGAAGCAGTTTCATATATAAACAAAAATTCATAATTGTACATTCTCAATTACATCAAAATAGAGAAATAATACCAAACAAGTTGCAGAAAATACATGATCAAGGATGATTTATAACAAAATAAACACAACCAACAATCATTTACCATTTCTTGCTGTTTTATTCCATACACACACTCATTCATCCTGTACATCCACCTTAATCTCATTCATATTTTTCTAGGCTAAGTATGTTTCCATCCATGTTTCTTATACAGCCAATCCAAAGTTTTCAGTAATGTAGCAGGTAAAATTTTCAAACACACTTTCCATTTCTGTATTCATTTTTTAAATATTTATGACGCATATCCCATATAGCATTTTTCAATCTGGAAAATTTCTAACATCAATTGGAACCACATGTCCTTAGTGGGACCTTCCTCTTTAATCCACTGTATTAAAATATATTTCCTTGCTACCAATAATGATAATGCTATCATAGATGTATTATCCTTTGAAAAATCAGCATCAATATCTGATGGTCCAAAAATTAACATTTGAGGACCAGTAACATCCAAGTGAACTTGAAATAAATCATTAATAGTTGAAATAACTTTCCAATACACTTGAATACATTCACAAAAAATAAAATTATGTAAGAAAGTTCCCTTTCCTAATTTACATTTTACACAAATTTCTGATTTGATTTTTCCTATATAATACAAACGAACTCTGTCTAAACATGCTGTATGAAAAATCCTCAGTTGACTCTCCCTAAGATGCACATCAACAGTGTGCCTGTGTAATTGAAAATACACAGCAGATAAATCTTTCGTAGTCAGCGTAATACATAATGTATCAGACCAGTATCTGTTATGTTCGTGGACCCTTGGACCGGTTGGGACAGAGGATGGAGTGCTGTGGGGTCTGCAGCAAGTGCCCCAACCAGGAGGCGGTTCGGAGACCCAGAGCAGGCTGAGATACTGGACCACGGTGGAGTCCTATGCGACTAAGGACTCTGTACCCACTGGGAGGATGGCCGACGTTGGACCCTGGTGATAGAAGAATCTTCACCCTGGAGACCGGCACTCCCCCGGGAGGAGCCCTTAGGAGTCTGGCCGCTGGGACTTTAGGAGATTCACCCTGGAAGCCGAAGTCCCCCCAGGAGGAGCCCGTAGGGACACGGCCGCTGGGACTTAGGCAACTCCTTGAAGGTGGAAGATGGTCCGTATGCAGGCGCCTCCTGCAGGTCGTGGGATCCGGACGGCTGGCGCCTCCAGCAGGTCGTAGGAAATCCAAAGTCGGTCCAGGAGTCTAAGTCCAAGAGCAGTCCGCAGCCAGTCCAGAGAGCGGTCCAAAGCCAGTCCAGGGGTCGGTGTCCAGAGAGCGGTCCAAAGCCAGTCCAGGGGTCGGTGTCCAGAAGAATCAATCCACGAGGAGGGCAGAGCAGAAGCGCGACGAAGAGCAAACCAGAACACAGCAACAGCAGGCCGAAGACCAGGAACCTTGTTGCAAGGCTCAGGAGAGAGCTAGCTGCAGGGTACTTATACCCTGAGGGCGTCTGACATCATCTTCAGTACAGGAGAGGTTTTTCCCGCGCTGGCCCCTTTAAATGGGGCTCCTCCCTGCATGCGCGTGTCAGGGGGCGGGGCCAGCCAGGAGGGAGAGACGCGCTGGAGGGCTTGCAGGCCCGGGGCCTGCTGGAAACGACCCGGGGAAGGCTAGAAACGGCCCGGGCCGCCCCCAAGGTACGTGGAGGGACCGGGGCACAGCCCGGGACCACAACAGTACCCCCTCTCCTACGCCCCCTCCCAGGAGGTCTGGGTTTACTTGGGTGATCCAAATGGAATTGATGGAGGAGGTTTTTGTCCAGGATGTTGACGGCAGGTTCCCAGGAATTCTCTTCGGGACCATAATCCTCCCAGGAAAGAAGGTACTCCCAACGCCTGTGATGATGCCGTACATCCAGCACGTCTTTAACTTGATAGATGGCATCTTCCTGTGCCACAGCTGTGGCGGGTGTGGGTGCCTTCTTGTAATACGGAGAAAGGACCAAGGGTTTCAACAATGAAATATGGAAGACATTGTGGATCCTGAGCGTGCGTGGAAGTTGAAGGCGATAGGAGACAGCCCCAATCCTGTCCTTAACTGTGAAGGGCCCAATGTACTTAGGAGGGGACGGGATAGAAGGTAAGGTTTGTCTTTTTGCGGATGACACTAATATCTGCAACAGAGTGGACATGCCGGAAGGAGTGGAGAGAATGAGACGGGATCTAAGGAAACTGGAAGAGTGGTCGAAGATATGGCAGCTGAGATTCAATGCCAAGAAGTGCAAAGTCATGCATATGGGGAGTGGAAATCCGAATGAACTGTATTCGATGGGGGGGGAAAGCCTGATGTGCACGGAGCAGGAGAGGGACCTTGGGGTGATAGGGTCTAATGATATGAAGTCTGCGAAACAATGCGACAAGGCGATAGCAAAAGCCAGAAGAATGCTGGGCTGCATAGAGAGAGGAATATCGAGTAAGAAAAGGGAAGTGATTATTCCCTTGTACAGGTCCTTGGTGAGGCCTCACCTGGAGTACTGTGTTCAGTTCTGGAGACCGTATCTACAAAAAGACAAAGACAAGATGGAAGCGGTACAAAGAAGGGCGACCAGGAAGGTGGAGGATCTTCATCGGATGACGTACAAGGAGAGATTGAAGAATCTAAATATGTACACCCTGGAGGAAAGGAGGAGCAGAGGTGATATGATACAGACTTTCAGATACTTGAAAGGTTTTAATGATCCAAAGGCAACGTCAAACCTTTACCATAAGAAAAAAATCAGCAGAACCAGGGGTCATGATTTGAAGCTCCAGGGAGGAAGATTCAGAACCAATGTCAGGAAGTATTTCTTCACGGAGAGGGTGGTGGATGCCTGGAATGCCCTTCCGGAGGAAGTGGTGAAGACCAGAACTGTGAAGGACTTCAAAGGGGCGTGGGATAAACACTGTGGATCCATAAAGTCAAGAGGCCGCTAATGAAGAGTAGGTGACTCACCAGAATGATGGCTACTGCCTGGAGACAATACCCTTATTCAATAAACATACACATGGTTACTGTGACTCCAACATCACTCTAAGCTTCAACAGCAAGAGGAAATGTGGAAAAAAGGATTTGCACTCACAAAGAGGGGAGTAGCTGGCTTGTTACGGCGGTTACTACCCCAAACCAAATAAGCCTGATACTTCACTTTCCATGCATATCCAGCATAGTTCTCTGCTTCAACGGCAGGGGAGAAGAAAAACTGTTACTTCACACATCCAGCAGAGCTCTCTGCTTCAACGGCAGGGGAGAAGAAAAAAGGGTTCGCACTCACAAAGCGGGGAGTAGCTGGCTTGTTACGGCGGTTACTACCCCAAACCAAATGTGCCTGATACTTCACTTTCGATGCATATCCAGCATAGCTCTCTGCTTCAACGGCAGGGGAGAAGAAAAACTGATACTTCACGCATATCCAGCATAGCTCCCTGCATATCCAGCATAGCTCCCTGCTTCAACGGCAGGGGAGAAGAAAAACAACCAATAAGGGCTGTATAACATAGTCTGGGTAAAAACAAATAAGCATGGGTGTAGCTTGCTTATTGCGGCGGTTACTACCCCTACTACCCCTAACTAATCAAGCTAGATATTTCACTTGGATGCAGCTCCATCACCGCTCTCTACATTAATGGTGGGGGTGGAAGGGAAATAGAACTAAGAGCTAAGAGAAACAGATAAGTATGAGAGAAAAAATGGGTGAAGCTTGCTGGGCAGTCTGGATGGGCCGTTTGGTCTTCTTCTGCCGTCATTTCTATGTTTCTATGTAGGAGCCAACCTCATCGAAGGAAGCCGTAGACGAAGGTATTTAGTACTCAGCCATACCTTCTCACCAGGAAGGAACACTGGGGCTGGCCGTCGCAAACGATCGGCCACTTTCTTCATAATAACCGCCGCACGCTGGAGTCTCTTCCGTGTGGAATGCCAGATCTGGCGTAACCGTCGGGCGGTGGTTTGCACGGTGGGAGACGGCACATCTACTGGTACCGGTAAAGGGGGCCGCAGGCGTCTGCCGTAGACCGTGTAGAAGGGGGACTTGCCGGTGGAAGAGTACTTGTGGTGATTATAAGAGCAAGCAAGGCCACCCAGTCATCTTGCAGGTCTCCCACAAAGGCACGAAGGAACGCCTTCAAGGTCTGGTTTACCCGTTCTACCTGCCCGTTAGCTTGGGGATGGAAAGCGGTGGTGAAGTCAAGCTGAACCCCGAACTTTTCACACAGTGCTCGCCAATATCGTGCCGTAAACTGAGAACCCCTATCCGAGGCAATGTGGAGAGGGAACCCATGAAGGCGAAAGATATGACGCGTAAACAAATTCGCCAGTTCAGGCGCCGAGGGTTTGGAACTCTACAGCGTATTCTGCCAATGGACGGTTCCCTTGGCGTAACTGGAGTAACTCCGAGGCAGCAGTGGACTTGCGGGAGGCTTCATCAAAGATCCGTCTGAAGGCAGAGACGAAGTGCTCCAAGTTGTCCAGGCGAGAATCTTGACGCTCCAAAAGATTGGAGGCCCATGCCAAGGGCTTCCCGTCCAATAGAGAGATAATAAAGCTTGTCTTGACTCGGTCTGTCGGAAATTGAAGCGGAAGCAGGTTAAAGCGAATGTAGCACTGGTTCAGAAACCCTCTGCATAGTTTCGCATCTCCTGAATACCGTAAAGGTACCGGCATCTGGATGGGAGCTGTAGCGGCGGAAGTGGCCCCTGTTCCTGGTACCGTGGAGCTGGCAGCCGTGGCTCCTTCAACCCGGTCAGCTAACCTCTGTACCGTTGTCGTCAGGGCGTCAAGGCATGTCTGCTGCTGTTGCAGCCTTTGGGCAATACCTGGAATGGCTCTCAGGCCAGCTAGGTCCGCCGGGTCCATGGCTTTGCAAACTGTTATGTTTGTGGACCCTTGGGCTGGTTGGGACAGAGGATGGAGTGCTGTGGGGTCCGCAGCAAGTGTCCCAACCAGGAGGCGGTTCGGAGACCCGGCGCAGGCTGAGATACTGGACCACGTGGAGTCCTATGCGACCAAGGACTCTGTACCCACTGGGAGAATGGCCGACGTTGGACCCTGGTGATAGAAGAATGTTCACCCTGGAGACCAGCACTCCCCTGGGAGGAGCCGTTAGGAGTCCGGCCGCTGGGACTTTACGAGATTCACCCTGGAAGCTGAAGTCCCCCCAGGATGAGCCCATAGGGACATGGCCGCTGGGACTTAGGTGACTCCTTCAAGGTGGAAGATGGTCCGGATGCAGGCGCCTCCTGCAGGTCGTGGGATCCGGATGGCTGGCGCCTCCAACAGGTCGTAGGAAATCCAAAGTCGGTCCAGGAGTCTAAGTCCAAGAGCAATCCGCAGCCAGTTCAGAGGTCGGTGTCCAGAGAGCGGTCCAAAGCCAATCCAGGTGTCGGTGTCCAGCGAGCGGTCCAAAGCCAGTCCAGGGGTCGGTGTCCAGAGAGCGGTCCAAAGCCAGTCCAGGGATCGGTGTCCAGAAGAATCAATCCAGCGAGGAGGGCAGAGCAGAAGCGGGACGAAGAGCAAACCAGAACACAGCAATAGCAGGCCGAAGACCAGGAACCTTGTTGCAAGGCACAGGAGAGAGCTAGCTGCAGGGTACTTATACCCTAAGAGCGTCTGACATCATCTTCAGTCCAGGAGAGGGTTTTCCCGCGTTGGCCCCTTTAAATGGGGCTCCTCCCCGCGTGCGCGCATCAGGGGGCGGGGCCAGCCGCGCCGGAGCATCGGCGTCTCTCCCGAGGAGGGAGAGACGCGCTGGAGGGCTTGCAGGCCCGGGGCCTGCTGGAAACGACCCGGGGAAGGCTAGAAACGGCCCGGGCCGCCCTCGAGGTAGGTGGAGGGACCGGGGAACGGCCCGGGACCGCAACAGTATCTGCTTTGTGCAAGCAGAATATTATCTGTAATGGATGACTGTCAGAATTTATACCAGCCAGAAGTATTATTTTTACCAATACTAATTTCTTAATGAATATCACAACATTTTTCAGAAACAACCTGAGAATCTATGAGAGGTTTATCTGTCACATAATATTTAGTATGTAAATATGCATACCAGTGATTCTGATGTAACTCATATTTTTCTTTCAATGTACTGAAGGACTCAAGTTGAAGATCTTTAGTCATAAAATCAGTAATAGTGAGAATTCCAGCCACTGACCACAGTCTAAATATTGTTTTCCACCATATTTCAACTCTGGATTATTCCAAAAAGTCAATAAGGGAGAGAATTTGCTGGGTAATGACCATTTATTCTGAAGATATATCCATGCTTTCCTAATAGGCAAAATTAAAGTATGTGTCCTCATACCTCTTGGAAAATTATCCCCTGACACATGAACCACGTTAATGGGCTAAAATGGGGATCATAAATGCTAATTCCATAGCGCCATATGTATAAAAATTTCTTCTTAACATCCAATCCCCCAATATCCTTAGTTGCCATGCTGCATTGTACATGCGAATATCTGGCAAGCTGATGTCCCTTAACACTTTATTTTGGTATAGTTTACTTATAACAATTCTCAATTCTTTATGCTTTCATAAGAATTTCATGAGATTGCATTTCAACATAAGCACATTTTTATTTTTGAGCCAGCAGGGCAGCATCTAAAGAACATAAAGGATCTTTGGGAATAAGGCCATTTTGTATAGAGCACTTCTACCCACCATAGTCAAAGGCAAATCCTTCCATGTTTCCATGTAATTATATATTTTCCCCAAAGTAGGAATATTTCTTTCATACAGATTGGCTCCATATTGTGGTATATATATTCCTAAATATTTTAATTCCTTAGAAGTCATCATAAAAAGGACATTAGACCCTAGTCCTGATGGTATAGTTGAATTTATCATCATGAATTCCAACTTCTGTTTATGACCAATCCTGCAAAAACTATCCAATATTACTGGAATAGAGTGCTCTATATCTTGCACCAATAACAATGTCATTTGCAACGAGTGTATAATCCACATCTCCCATAGTTATCCCTTTGAAACCAGGATGCTGCCTTAGTTTGATGGCCAGAGGCTCAAGTGTTAACAAAACAAGAGAAGAGAGAGAAGGCAGCATTGTCATTTTCCCTCCTCAACTGAAATTCATCAATTAACTCTCCATTGATCAAAATTCTTGCTGAGGGATCATCATATAAGCAATGCATATATTGGAGATATAAACCCCGAAATCTATATCGCTGCAGCACCCAGAAAAGATGATCCCAACCCACTTTATCAAAAGCCTTTTCTGTCTCCATTCTTATCAAATATGGCTGTTCAGAAGCATACTTGACCTTATGTATTGCAGCTAAAACTTTCCTTATATTGGCCACTGTTCATCTATCTGAGACAAAACCAACCTAATCACAATGAATGAAATTAGGTAATATAGTCTTCAGGTGTTCTGCTAGTATTTTTGCCATAATTTTACTATCTTGGTTAATTAAGGAAATTGGTCTATATAAGGAGGGCAATGTAGAATTCCTCCCTGGTTTAATCAATACAGGAATCAATGCTAAATTTGTTAAGGTAAATTCCCATTAGTCAATATAGATTCATAATTGGCCCCTAAATATGGATAAATGTTTTGTTTAAGAGTCTTATAAAATTCATTTCCATAACCATCTGGCCCTGGGGTTTTACAAGAGGGCAAGGAAGTAATAATTTTTTCCAATTTCCATCGCCATAAAAAGTGCATTTATATTCTGAATATCTAACAGGGTCAATGTAGGAAGGGTAAATTGTTATAAAATTCATCTCATTCAAGTATAGAACCAGAAAATGATGAATAGAGGTGTTTGTAAAATTTGCAAAATATATCTTGAATTTGTTTCTTATCCATACATTTCTTATATCTAAAATATCTCTATGTTTTCATTTTTGTTGTACTAATCTAGATAACAATTTACCCACACAATACGTACGAACAGCACAGTACACCTTGGTGAAGATTGGTGTCATTTGTAGTGAGGAAAGTCTCAGGAAGATGAAATTTTGTACCATGTTCTCTTACCCTAGCTTGATGGTACCCTGTTATAGAGTCCATCAAGCTAGGGTGAGAGAACATAGTAGAAATTTCAACTTTATGAGACTTTCCTTACTCCAAATGACATCAAATCTTCACCAAGGTGTACTGTGCTGTTCGTACGTATCACTCTACGTGTGAAACTGGCCCCTAAACCACCACTAACACCTCACCTCAACCTTTCAGGTGGCCCTCCTATAGAGATATAAATACTTAACTACTATGAGGGCCTTGTAGATAGTTTGTCTCTCTCATTATCGCAGAGTACACTAAATCTCTCAAAAAATAGGGATTATCGCAGGGTGCACTAAGTTCACTGCACCATGCGATAATACCTATGCAAAGTGGTAACTTTACCAATTTCCATAAACATGCCCCTTTTTTGATAACGCATGCGTTATTGATGAATCTAGGCCTTAGTTTGTTGTTTTGAAATGTTGTTTGAAAAGTTTTTACCTTCAAGTTTAGTGCTAGCCATCCTGCTCAATACTACTATTTGTTCGTCTCTTGTTTACAGATATGCAGTGTCTGATCCCCGACGCAGCCCTGATGCGAAACACGGCCATGTCGGAGTCCTTGTATTCACGCTACTAAGATTACCTTTGTTCAGTGTACACTACTGATGTGACTATCTACAATAAAAGTTTTTCCTACTAAGATGTATTGATCAGTGATTGTCTGCTACACATTAGCTCCGTTGCATTTGCTCTATATGTGTGTGCTATTTACTCTGCCCCTCTTGTGTGCTTTAGCCAAATAAACCTACCATGTAAATTCTTAATTACTTTTTCACATTGGAAAGGAATATTTTTATGTATGAGCATTGTTACTTCACATTTACATTTAGAATAAGAAGCAAAATTTGCATATCTCCAATCTGTTTTAAGTTTCACATGTTCTTTATCCTCTAAGTGCATTTCTTGTAGAAATACAATGTGAGTTTGCAGTTTTTTCAAATATAGTAGAACCTTTTTCCCCTTAATAGGGGAACTGATGCCATTAACATTCCAAGATCAAAAATTAAGATTTTGTGCCATTTATGAAACCACTAGAATATTTTTGACGTAGATATCATGAACTAAGGAGAATGATTTCCCCACATCCTAGACCCAGCCTCCACTGCTTCCCAGATAAGAAAAACACATAACCCATCAAAAGCAATAGCTTGATTAGCATTCCAGATTCAAAACTTTCTTTGCTGTGGCATTCAACCATATCTTGAAACCATAGACCTTACATACATATCCATTCAAACACACTCATACCTTGCACACCATTCACATATCCCCACACCATTTCCAATGCACTTATGTTCCCCCCTGCCCTCCATGTTTCATCCTTTTTACCCATTCTTCTTTGTAAAGGTTAAAATGGGTCATAATACTCCAGTCCCTTCTCAACTCAACTAAGATAACATAAAAAATGATTTTAGAACTAGTTCCATCTGGCCACCATAACCCAGAATCTACATAAAATGAAATGTTGGCCTTTATAGTTAGGAGATAAACATAAAAGTTATGATCATTATTGCTCCCATCATCAGTAAACTCTTGGTAAATTCTTCCAAAAAGTTGTGAAAAATCCTCTTGTCCTTGAAAGAAAACTGTGTCAGAACAAAAAGTTGCAGAAAGTAAAAACCTTTCAAAAAGAGTGTTTCTTTGGGATCTTTTTCAATTGCCTTAAAAGGACTAAAAATACTGAAATGGGAGATATACTTCACTATCGTTTAAAATAGTGTCATCTAGGAAATTAAAATGCATTTGATGTGATGATTTTAATCGTGGAGACTACGAAACGTGCCGCAATCTATCAAGAGAAAATCAATCTACAACTTGAAGATTTAAAACTTCAAACCTCGGGAGACGTCTTCAATGAACAACTCGCTGATTTCAAGAAAAAACTAGAGAAGTTTTGTGTAGATTTAAAGGCTTCTAAATGTTTCTCAGGGACAAAGTGGACTATTCCAAAGGGTTTGACTACCTTGGATGTCTTCGACTTGTCCCCCACACAAATGAGTCACTTTTGCTAGCTCTTCTGATGATTCTTCCTGTGATGAATTATGCCCCACCACTCACCATCCCTCTATCTCTTCTTTCTCTGTTCCCTTGCCCACTATTGTTGCCCCCTTTTTTTAGACCAAGCACAAGAAACCAGACAACAGTTGGCAAGCTCAAATCGTGGTTTCTGAGGCCAGTTACAACAACACAGTCCCATTTTATGGGCTGATAGCCACATGGTTGCGATACATTAATGATATCTTCATGGTATGGACAGGTACTGATGTTCAGTTTCATATGTTCCTAGATTTTTGAATTCTTGCAATCCCAATCTTCGGTTCCAGGCCCAAATACATCCCTCAACTATTTTGCTCTAGGACATCTCAATTACATTAAATCAGGGTGTTTTCTCCACATCCATATTCCGAAAACCTACCGACCGCAACACCCTGTTCCACTTCACTAGTCACCATCCTAAAATGCTACATGAAAATATACCAACGGGCCAGTTTTTCCATCACATGAGACTATGCTCTCCCCACAATGATTTTTTGATTCTGGCACAGACCATGCTAAAACGTTTTCAATCCCGCGGCTATCCATACAAACTCTTAAAATGTGCCATGAGATGTGTATATTTTACCAAACGTGAATGCCTTCTACCACAGAATCGGTCTTCATCTTCTGCACTCACTTGTGTATTGCCATTTTCTTCTAAAATTGGTCAAGTCTATTCAGTGATAAGGCAGTTTTGGCCCTTTAGAGATTCCCCCATTTTGCATTTACACGAGGCCAAAACCTGAGGTATATTCTTGTGTCATATGAGCTGCATCCTATATAGAGAGATGCTGCTGCGGCTGTTGGTCATACCCCCTATGGTACATGTGCGGCCTGCCCCTTTTCTGAACAGCTATGTAGGTTCTCTAACCCTGCCCTAGTCAATCTTTTTTGGTGTGTCAGGCCTCCACCTGCAGTACTGCTGAGGTCACCTATGTTATCTTGTGTCCTTACCCTTTGTTATATGTGGACAAAAGAATTTGTGCTCTTAAAACCCGAATTTTTGAACACATGAGTTGCATACACAACTCCAGTGATGAAGCACTTTTGGTCCAGCACTGGTGTGACTTCCACCACCAGTTAGAAGACCTCCATTTTTTTGTGATCAAGGTCCCTGCTCCACTGTTACATGGGGGTAATTTTGGTGAATGGTTAGTAAAGAGAACAATGGTGGATCTTCAGTTTGAACAAAGTCCATCCCTCCAGTTTGAATCGTGACATCCAATGGTCTGTTGTTTTCTAATTTCTTCCTTTTTTTGCTGCTCCATCCCCACTCCCTTTCCCTTGTTTCCCCTTCCCCCTCTATCTCCTTCCTCCCCTCCCCACTAGTTCTTCACTCATCTCCCTTCCCCCTCCCTTCCGTGTCCTCCTCCTTGCCCTTCCTTTTTCCCCTCCTCCCCTTCCATCCCTCCTTCCTCCTCCCCCTTCCTATCATGTTCCTCAGAAGAGTGTAGTTTATTTATTCCCTTATTCATTATCTTTGTTTATTTTTATCATGTACTTTTTTACCCCTTGTATTTTCTATCTGGTACGCCAGACGCTCTTTCCTTCTTTGCCCTCAAGCAAGGGACTGACTACCCTCGGACCCAATCCCCTCCTCTCCTCCACGGATTCCAATGTTGTTCTGTAGAGCTCCTGGCTATCGCGGTATCCCTGTTTGCTTAAGTGCACTTTTGGAGGTAGCCCCGCCCCCTTTAGCTTTTTTTTTTTTTTTTTTTTTAAAGAGTCAACTCTATTGCTACCAGCGCCCCTTGCAGTTTCGGTTCTGAACTGCAGTGACAGTAGATCTTTACTGCTGCTGCTTGTGTCTCTGATCTTGCTGGTTTTTGATTTCACACCTAACCTACCACCCAGTTCACTTCTTCCTAGGCGACCGGCAATTTTAAATCCCTTGATGGCGTCTCTTAGGTGCTTGGCGGTTGCAAGTTTCTTTACGCTGTGATACTGCTAGTTTTGACCCGCATTTTATCTTTCCGGTCACTCAACTTTTATTCCTTTGAACTAGATGTCACACTAATTCTGGTTTGCCAACATTAGTGTGCTATGTATGCATGTTTTGCCCCGTTTTGGTTTTTAGTTATCCCACACTCCCTGGTTACATTCTGCTTTTGGTTTTATCTATTTAGATAGAATACCACAAGGGCCGCCCTCTTCAAGTTTCCCCTACATGGTATGCATTGCCAGCATAAGTCCTGGCCTTCTGCTTCTAGGGTTCTACGCTGAATTTCTCATTGTCTGTTTATTTCATGAATAGTGCATGGAGCTTACTTCATTTGAAGATTACTGGAATGCTGCATAATTTTGTAGCCTCATTATACACATTGATGCTATGGTTCCCCCCTCTCCTTTCCCCTCCCTTCGTCCATCCCTTTTTCCCCCTCATTCCCCTTTCCCCCTCTGAATTTTGTTTGCCATTTGAGCTTTTTTGTTCAGCTGTATTATGATTTCCATCTTCAATGTAATATTTATATATGTTAAGTTCCCCTTGTTTATTTTATTTATTTTCTTTCTTGCCCTTTTTCCCCTCTTATTTCCCCTCCATTTTTATCAATCCTCTTTTTGGTTTCTGCTCAATGGCTTTGTATTATGATTTAATATGATATTTATATATGTCAGACTTTCATTGTGCCATTGTTTTCATTGTCCTATTGTTTATTCTTGCTTTTCTCTCCTATTTCATCCTCTATTGTTATCATTCTATCTTCTGGTTTCTGCTCAATGGCTTTGTATTATTTGATATGCCATTTACATATTTTTATATGTTTCATTTTCTTTGTGCCATTGTTTTCATTGATTAATATTGTTTTTTATCAATTTTTTTATTTTGTGTCTTTGACTGCCTCCTGTATAAAACACTGTCCTCTAGGAAAGTGACTTGATGTCATTTTATCTTTTATTTTAATTGTTCTGGTTTGGATCCTTGTCCACTTCTTTATCTAATGTTGTGCTATTCGTTGACAGCTGAACTCCTTGGGCTCCTGTCCTTCCTGACGTAGCTCTTGTGGCAAAACACAGTCCGTGTCAGGGGACCAAAATGTTCCTGTATGTTATTAATAAAATATTTGGATATGCTTGAAAAATACTTCTAATTACTGTTTGATTTGATCACTCTTACAAGGATCTATAAAACCTCTAGCACTATACCCTCTTACCACATGATTGATCACCATTCAGTATACCACTCATCCTATTGACCATTTCATTTGCTGTGAAAAATATAAGACCTTCCTTAAATGAAGCCAGTGACCAGCCGCCACATGTTGTATTCTGTCCATATCTCTGTAAAAATAACTGCATCACAGCTAAAAAAAAATCAAAACAAAAAAAAACCTATACCTGTAAGCCACATAGTGAATCTTGTGCAGGATCCGGTTTCAGCCAAAGTCCTCTCAAATTAGGCAGCCACCAACTTAGTTGCCGAACAAATATCGGAACTTATGGTAAGTATAAAAATAACCAGGAACAAAATGAGCAAACTAGGCTTCCAAATGTACATATTCATTACAGCTCAAAGCCAAATATACTTACATCTAGATGGTCATCATTCATCTGTTATGATTTTCCTCACGTTTCACTTCTTCACAGTGATAAGTAGTTTGCTCTCCTCATTGTGTTACACACGTAATCGTGCAGAGTACGCAGATTGAATTTTACACCCTTCTGAAAAAGTTTGGTGCAGTATGGCACAATTGCCTGCCTTTTTGCAGCTACTTGAGCAGAGAAATCCTGAAAAAGTAGTATTTTACAACTCTCACATCCCAGGTTTTCCAGTGAGCGATATACTTGAAAGAGCTTAATTTTATCTGCATAGTTCAGTATTCTTGCTATAACTGGTCTAGGTTTCCCTTGATTGTCAAGATACGGACCCAGTCTATCTATTCTCTCAAACTGCAGCGGTAGTATATTGGGTGGCCATCCAAATTTCTCTGGGATTATATACTCACATAAATGTTGTAGCTCCCATTTTGTGAAATCAGGAATACCAAATCAGTCTAATGTTGTTGCGTCGACTTCTATTCTCTTTATCTTCAATACGTTCCTCTAACTTGTTTTTCTTCTGAAGCTGAAGCAGTTGTTCCTACATGTCCGCCATTGCACCTTCTTGTTCCTCAAGCTTGTTTCCATTTACAGTAATTCAGTGATTATATATGACTGTCTCAAGGAATTCTTCTATTGTGGATTGGAATTTGGCCAGTTTATCCTTCAACAGTGCTGTCACACATTTATTAAGATGTTTAGTGACTTCCTCCAACATGATAAAGAGAAATTAGTACTTACCTGATCATTTCCTTATCTTTAATGAAGACAGGTTAATCGACAACCAGAGGGTTATGCACTTCTACCGGCAGATGGAAATAGAGCAAAGCTGACGACATAGTATATATGCCTTGTACTGATAGCCCACCAGTATTCTCTGCAAAAGCCAACTGTGGACAACTAAACAATACTTGAACATAACAGACAACCATTCAGGCACTCAGTTAACAGGAAAATAATGAGCTCAGACAAGGAATGTAATATCACTTATCTAGGGAATGGATCTGACATTTACCAGTAATCCCCGGAAATGCAGCCACTCAGGAGGACAATATCACCACAATACGGCAGCCAAGGGCAGGAAGGTGGACTAACCTGTCTTCAATAAAGAAAAGGAAATTATCAGGTAAGTAGTAATTTCTCCTTTCTTTTCAGACTGCTTAATCCACAACCAGAAGGATGTACCAAAGCTACTCCCGAACAGGGCGGGAGGCTGCCCACGGTCCAATCAACATCGCACATGCAATGGCTGCATCCACCCAGGCCTGTACATCCAGGCGATAATGCCTGGAAAAGGTGTGAAAGGAGGACAACGTCACAGCTCGGCAAATCTCGATGGGTGACAACAATCTAATCTCTGCCCATGACACTGCCTGAGCCCTAACCTGACTAGGCAATGGCTGCTCAGCCTTTGCCTATACGCAGCCATGATAATCTCCTTAATCCAGCGGTCTATCATAGCTTGCGATGCCAGCTCACCCTGTTTACCCCTAGCATGGAGTATAAACAGCCAGTCCGTCTTTCTGAAAGTTTTTGAAATCTCCAAGCACCTCATGCCACTTGACATCCAAAGTCTAACAGATGATATTCATCCACATCTCTCTCTCCCTGTCTAGTGTCAGAAGGGAAAGCAATTAATTCAAATGAAAATCCAAGATCACCTTTGGCAAAAAGGATTAAATAGTTTGTAGCTATATCACCCCCAGAGTAACTCGCAGAAACAATTCCCAGCAAGACAAGCCTGCACAGCAACTGAGCTTGTCAAAATCGAGTTGGATCTTCGTGAAGAATAGCCCCTGCTGCAGCAAATCCCTGTGGACCAGCAATCGGAGAGGAGAGTCCAGAAGCTTTGCAGATCTGCATACAAAGGCCTCCTGGGCCAATCTGGTGCCACCAGAAGCACCATCCCTGTGTCTCTCTTGATCCTTTGAATCATTCTGCCCAACATGGACCACAGGGGAAAGGCATATAGAGGCTTGCCTTCCGGACACTCCTTCACAAGGGCATCAATGCCCAAAAATGTCAGATCTCTCCTGTGACTGAAGAAGCGAGGGACCTTTGTATTGTGTGGTGTCATCAGCAAATCTATAAACGGGAGACCCCAGCAACCCACTATGAGCTGGAACACTTCATTTTACAATTCCCATTCTCCTAGATCCAGACTGTTTGCTGAGAAGGTCAGCATTTACATTGTCTTTTCTTGCAATGTGTGAGGCTGAGATCTCCTGAAGATATACTTCTGCCCATTTCATTATTTGGGCTATTTTGCTGCCGGTTCCAAAGGGTACAGCAATTCCAAGGCTCGTCCCCCTTTAAAATTACCTTCTGGGGCGCCCCATTCAAGATTAATCAATTTTTGAATAGCATCCATAATGGGGAAGAAATATGATGCTTTATGCATAGAAATTAAAATGGGATTTTTCTTTGGCTCAGACATGGAATCAGCACCCGGCACCCCCAGCATCTTCAGTGTCTGGGAGATCAGAGCCGGCAACTCATCTCTATAAAAGAAATGCAACATTGTTCTGTATCTCCAACCCTGGAGGAATTTCCCCATCCTCCATGGAGTAAGGATCACTTTCATCATCCGTGCCATCTGGGTGTCTATCAGTGTGACCCACAGCAGTTCTAGATGCATTCCAACGCCTACCCATGGTACCAGGCACACAGGGATCTGCAGCCTGTGATCCTGAACTTTTAGGTTTGGCCGGGTCTGCTGACTGTGCCTGAAGAAAAGATTGTAGCCTTTAAAAAATTCCACCCAAGAAAAGGCAGAAGGATTCATACCAAACCCAGGGGGCATTGGATGTGCGCCCACTGAGCTGCCTTCCTCTGCTGATGAACCAGTTAGGGGAGCCCCAAAAACAGGCAAAACCTCCGACAGGTCCTCCTCTGGTCCCATTCCCGCTTCATACTGGGAAGGCTCAGCAAGGGCAGTCAGAGGCACTCTCCCTAAGCCCCAAGCAGTGCTGACACAAGTTAGAGGGGACACCAGGCTGTAATGCCCAAATATGGCAAGCAGCACAAAGGGTAAGGCACTTAGGCTTCTTTGCTACCAGCGCCATGGATAAATACCCACTAGCAACATGTTCCTAAAGGTGCATGACAATTTTCGCCTAACAGCATGCCCGCACAAGCGAGCCTGGACTGGGCGCCCAAAAACAAGCTTTGTCCAATAAGTGCACACTATGGACACCCAAAATGTAGGTGCCCAATACGCAGTCCAGCTAGACACTCACCTGAATACCCACCGGTGCGCATAGTGCGAACCAACGTCAAACACCATTTCCCAGCAGACTTGCACATAGAAAAACATGTGAATGCTGCCATGGCGTCTGAGCAAATCTTGAGAGCGGGGCCTAGTCAAAAGGCCCCAAGATGCCACGACTCCCCAAGCTCCTCTGGAGACAGGAACGGACATCTGATTGGCGTTTTTGTAGTCATATCTTCCATTTTCTGCAAATATAATCATTCATGTAACACCTATATGGATTATTAAAAACTGCATCCAGATCTTGGATAAAAAAAAAAGTGGCAACCATAATAAACCAAATTAAGTTGAAAGGAACCATGGATCTCTGAGAATCACATCGGGCTCCTTAGCCTGCCATCATGTGACCTCCAGGTCTGTTCCTTTCTTCGGAATGTACACATTCATTGTAGGGGGAACGATCTTGAACAGTGTTTACAACCACCACATATTGTAGCTAGTACGTTCCTCTTCCATATTGTTGAGGAACGATTCCATGCTAGTCATTCGTTTACTCATAGGAATCTGTCCTGTAGTCAGTTTTTGAGTAAAAGAAAAGTAGTTCAATTACAACACTTGCGAACACCACTAACAAAGCTTCAAACCATTTTACTGTCCCATTCACTCAACATGTGTAATTTATTTTTATGTTGATTCAAGGACAAACAGAATTCTCTAGTCTCTATTTTCACTACCTTGTGTAGCAGCTTTCTAGGGTCTACTGTACCAAAGTGGTCAAATAAATTCTGGCTGTCTGCCTCCTGCTTCTAAGATCTGTTCACATTGCTTGAGAAACCAATGACTATATATGTTAAGTATTTGGAGTCAAATGTACATGAAACCAATTGCATTTTATGGCGTGCTGGCAAATATTTTAATTTATGTTGAACACATGGGATCATGTTTCTTTGCCTTATTATGCCACTTAACAATAAATGCCTGTTTGATATGACCAGAAAGACTCGAGTTTTGGCCCAGAATAGGACCAGACAAGATGAAATGCAGAATGCACATTACAACTCAAGAGTCCTCCAATCCTATAGTCTCCCCTAAAGTGATGCAAATATCCTTCTATTCCTACTGGAGACCAGAACAAAAAAAATCCTAATGATGTCAAGCAAGGGACTTGCATACTGCAGTGAGAAAATACAAGTTCTTAATATATGGCATCCCTGAAATACTTAGGCCAATAACTTTTGCAAACTAAACTTCTTGAAGGACATAGTCAACCATCAGTTTAAAAGCCCCATCAATGTTCAAATAGTTGACTTAGTTTATGAGTGTGAAGGAGTGGCCCTACCACTACCACCCCCCACCCTTTAACTTGATTGAGACCAGGCATCTAGTCTGGTCCACCTTAAATCCTAGAGGGAGAGAGCTCTGTGGAAGGGATCCTACTGGGCAGGATAAGAGGCAGAGCCCAGATGGAATCAGGAAGCCCCAGGGTCTTCAGAAGATGCTCCTGAACTCTCTCTGTGTCAAGGTATGGTGAGAGTATACAGCTAGAAGGTAGGCAGTCTACTACTGATTGTATTCTGGAAGTGTTGAACAAAACTGAAAGCTGCATGAAGAAAGACTGGAGCTAGTGTATAACCCTAGCAGCCGCCACTTACCCATGTGGCCGTCGTCCCTACCTTCTGGCCCCTTCGGTGCCTTAGACAAAATTATACATTCATTTTGCGACACATGTAAAACGCAGAAACTGTTGTTGGTATAATAAGGCCACAGCTTTTATTTAACACATCATAAATAAACGTCCTTGGGTACCCGAGCCGGTATTATGGATCCACCGCTGCCCGCCGTAGGGACCAAGCAAGGCAGCCTTCTCAATGGGCCCCCCTCCTTGCCCACCAGGCAAGGGGGCCCCGACCATCGGCGCATTTTGCGCTCCCACCTTTTTGCGCCACCCAAGGCGCTGATCGGCTACCAAAGCCGTCCTGTGATATCACCAGCACCACTTGCAATAAGCCCAACCAGCCCGGGTAACCGCCATGACACGAGATAGGGAGGACCCTTGCCTCGTGTCCCCCCAAACAAGGAATAAGCTGCGGCCTGTGTCCTTTCTTTTGTCATCCTCTGCCCCTATGGCATCCTGTAGTGCCTTATTAAATATGACTTTTGAGGACGAGTCCTTGCCCCCGGGTCCTTGCCCTACCAATGTATTATTCTTGCATCCAGGGCAGTCCTCTTAGTTCCTTGGGCACTGTACCGGGTAATACCGTAGCCAATGCGTGCTGGGCTTGCCATCCCTGCGCCGGCCTACTCGTGCATGAGGTCGTTTTTTTGGTCGCCCGTGGGATACCCTAGGGAGTGACCCGTGATCCAAGCCACCCGCTTAGCCCCCTGCAGCTCTGCAATGTAAAATTAAGAAATTGTGGTTATATGTGGTTACCTATTCAAAAGAACCAGTATTGATCCTCTCGGCTCGCTGCTGCCAAATTCTCTTGCGACACAAAATGCCTTTTACCCCTGGGTCAGTTGCTCCATGACACCAGCGCCACTATTGTAGGGTACAGCCCCAGGACGTATGCTCTCTGAGAGTCTGGTAGTAACCTATTCCCTTGACCCTGGTTCTGTATGCCATGTGTCTTGGCTGAATGCCCCAAAACCCCAGCCTCCTGAGGCATCAGTATGCCTATCCGGATCTTTGCTGGACAGCGTGCTCCCTTGATCTATACCTTGCTGTCTGCACATATTTTGTTTGAAACTCTTGCCCGCTACCTGGCCTCCTGAGGTATGCAGAGCCGGCTCTTTGCTTTAAAGCAGTGGCCCTTGTATAGGGAGTGCTGGAATGTAGTAGTTGAGGAATTAACCCCATACCCCTTGATGGGGTCGCTGTATCCCGATTCTGCTTGTCTTCCATGAAGGCTCTTCCCCTGTGAATGTCTTTGCGGATGTTTCTTGCTGTATTTCTTTATTTAGCTCTATGTTAAATTGTCAACCAGTTATACTGTTCCATATGTTCTACTGTTCCATGTAAAGCTCAGCTCTCTGTTGAGCAGTTCTTCGTTTTATGTAAACCGGAGTGATTTGTAGTCCCTACAAGAACTTCGGTATATAAAAATTAAAAATAAATAAATAAATAAATAAAATATTAACCCGCTGAGTTTTTCTTTCTCTTCAGGGGCCTGGCTACCCTCCTGCTAGAATACAGGTTGATGAATGCTGCTTGATGCCCTGGAAAGGAAATGATCGCCTGGCCCCTGGTCACGCAGTGTGCCAGAGGAACCCCGAACTTAATGATGGACCGGAACTCTCCCCACTGGCAGCAGCAGTAGTTCCACTGTCTGGGCTCCAGGAAATAAGAAGATTTCCCAAAGTAGTGGGGAATGTTGTCCGAGGCTGCCGCGAGCCAAATGTCTCCAGGTTGCCACAAGAAGGACTGTTGTCCCTCCGAGTATCCTCTCAATCTCCCATATGATGCATTGCCTGGAATGTAAGAACAATTCCTCAAGGCCTTTTGCCATATCCTCTGTGGATCCAGAAGGCGCGTGGAATTTCTCCACTGGTTCCCCTGGTGGGACTCAACTGCCGTGGCTGGTTGGATTCTCGCCATGTTATCGTTGTCTCCCACTTGATGGGTGATGGAGCTTTCTAACCTTATTCCTTCGTCGGTGGGTGTGGAGCTGTGCGTGCTGAACACGCCAGCCCAATTTGCAATGCAACGACGCCGGCATGTGTATGTCCTGTGACGGCTCCCTCCCAACTGACTGTCTGCTGTGGGGTAAAGTCTGCTTGGAGATAACTGTTCTGTGTCTACTGAGCGCATTCCCCGCTCCATTGCCCTGGGCGCCATCCACTGCATACAGGGGTCAGCCTCCGGCTCTCCCCACTCACTGAAGCTACTAACCGACTCCCGTCCATTTTGCCCCGTAATTCCTCACAGTTTGGCCACGCACGAAGTCCTCCATCCAGTCAACGGAGTTGTCAGGATTCCTCGTCTCACTGTCCGTCATAGCCGATCCGTCGCCCGCTCTCCCTCGGTCACCTGATGTGCACCGTCCATGCAAGACGGAAAGGGTTTTCCCTCGGATTCCCTTGCGCATCTGCCTCGGCGTGCCCTCACAAAGTTCCGGGTTGCATTCATGCCTGTTTCTTGGCCTCGCTCCACCCTCTTTTTGCTGTGGCGACTCCCTTCGGGCCTGATGGACGGCTTGCGACCACGGCGTCCTCTTGCTGCTTCTCCTCTTTGATTGCCACCACGCTCGAGCTGGTGAGGACTCAAATCCTCTCTCTCTGGACATGACTCCCCCAGCCACTGTGCCTCCCATACCCCATGGAGTACCGCTCCTCGGGGGCTCCCCCCTTGCTCCTCCTGATCTCGGCCTGCAGAACGGGATCCGGCACTCGCTCCAGCAGTCCTGCCCGGTGACGATCGCAGACGTGAACACAGTGAGCTCCACTGCCAATAGCAATTGGTACTCGCTCCACGAGGGTCCCCGTTCCCAATCCCCAAGACTCCCCACCGTCCAAGACAGTCTGCCAGCAGGCCCAGGTCCAAACCTCCACATCTATACTGATGATATTCAGCCTCCCACCCCCAGAGTAGACACAATTGAGCCAACACTTACACTAACAAACATCTACCCTAGAGCCCTCCATCAACTACCATGCCATATGAAAATAGCCGTAAATAGGAAAAACCGGAAATTATTCCTCTTCATAGAAAATCAAAAGATAGTAACACTAGTATAAGCAATACCCTTGTACTATGAAACAACACCAAACTAGTACTTTCTGACTCAGTCAAAGATCCGGGGATCCCCACTGACCACCATACCCACCAAACTCTAAAAACACATCTCTCTTAAGTTAATAAAAGGACACCATACACAGTGTACTGCGAAAACTGAAACCGCTACTAGATGCTAGTGATTTCCGATTGGTGCCACAAGCCTTGATCTTTCCATCGTTGGATCACTGCAATTCTCTCCTCTTGTGCCTCCCACAATCCACTTTGTGTCTCCCTCAGGTGCCTCAGAACTCTGCAGCAAGAGTACTGACAAATAGCAAGAAAGGTGACCACATTACTCCTGTTTTAATCAACCTGCACTGGCTGCCAATAACACAAAGAAAACACAACGCATGTTGTATATTGCATAAAGCAGTACATGGACCAAAATGGATTGGTTGAACCTTTCCATTCGATTATATGTCCCACCGAGATCAGCGAATAAAGAATTACTTCCAATTCCATCTGTGAACTCATCTCATCCTATACTAGTCCGAGATAAATAAACAAAGACATCATCGGAGGTCATGAGCCACCATTGCAGACTGCAGACAGGAACCGGCACCTGCTCCACTAGGGCCCACGCTCCCAAATCTCTCCTAGCCTCCCCCTCCCATTCCAGAAGCCATCCCACACACCGCTGTTATGAGTTCTACTTCAGACTGCCCACAGGAAGCAGCACTCGACTGCGGCTCCTGTTCCCGAACACTGAAGACTCTCCGTCACACCTGAAGACACCACAGATATCCACAATTGTGAGTGCACCATCCACCACTGGTCATGTCCAGCATACCCTGTCTACTCCCCACTGATAGTCTCTCCCGGCAGCTCAGCCACCCAGAGATCGCAATTCCAGTATCTGAAGGACTGCAGCCCAGCCGGGCACATCAGCCCACCTCAGAGATTGCAATCCCAGTATCTGAAGGACTGCAGCCCAGCCCACCCCCTTACAGGCACCCTCCACACCCCATTCCTCAAATCAGCGCATTCATCTCTTACCAGAGGGAGAGCCTTCTCCGTCGCTGGTCCCACCCTCTGGAACTCCCTCCCCACCTTCCTACGCCTAGAGACTTCACTTCACAAATTCAAGAAAGGAATCAAGAAATGGCTTTTCCGACAGGCCTACCCCGATACAAACCAAACTTAAATTTCCTCCCGTTTCAGCTCCTCCCGGCTCGACCTTCTACCCCCTGTACCCCCCCTCCCCGCCCAACTCACCCTCTGCCCCTCTACTACCCTCCATGTTACCCCAGTTACCCCTGTTCCTCTATGCCGCCTCTAAATCCTTTTAACCACCCCCAAACTACGTTATATTTAAGTGAATACCATCGCTCAGATAATACAGCCAGTCTCTCAATACCTCCTTAGCTCTACATAAGCTGATCGTAACTGTACATATTGTCAACTGTATATAGTTTTCCTCTATTTTGTTTTCTTACTTCTTCTATCAGTTCTGCCTTTCCCATCCCCCTATCCCCGCCCTCTCCCACCCCTCCGTATCCTCCTTCCCCACCCTCCTCCCTTGTTTTATTCTCTATTTTATTGCTCTATTGTTTTATTGTAATCTTCCTCCTTGAGTTCATTGTAAACCGGCATGATGTGCTTCACGAATGTCGGTAAATAAAAGTTAATAAATAAATAAATAAATAAATAAATAAATAAAAATGTGCCCATTGCTAAGATCAAAGAACGCCTTCCACTATCTGAACGAGCAAACAACTGACTCACATCTGTCCACTCTATACCTCTCATGATTTTAAACACCCCCATCCTGAGCTGACAACCCCAATGCGCCCTCTGCCATGACACGCAGACTTCCCTCCTGGGTGGGAGCTCCCAAAAAGGAAACCCCACATCCTGCAGCCGCAGCCAGGGCCATCCTTCCTAACATGCATCGCCCCGCACGCATTCACGCCAAACCCCATCCGCCACATGGAAGTCCCAAAAGGTCCTCCTGCAATTCATCACAACCTACTTTTTTTTTTTTTTTTTTTTTAACTATTGCCTGGTGTTTACCCTGTGTGAATCAAGCAAGACTCACAAGCTAGGTCATTATTGCGAGCTTTTTACCCTCCCCCCTGCAGGAAGAAACGAACAAAGAAGGTGTCCAGTAATTGCGTTCCCACCAGGCTTTCGCCGACCTCCGAAGTGGAGAGAACAAACTTGCTTTCCCAAAGCATGCTTCAGTGGCAATAAAAGGAGGGCAATCCAGCAACTGCTCCCCCCTCCATAATCCCCACTGTACCTTCTCTCCTGAACTGCCTGATCACGCGGGAGTAGAAAACTCCACTGCCCACTTGAAAAATCTTCATGCCAACGGGGACAACTGATTCCCCCCCCCAGAAGCCGTGCCCCCCCCCCCAGCCTCAAGGATCATCCACAAACATCCTCATGCATACTCACACTGCAGTGGCGCGTTGATCCCAACCCCCATCGCAGTGCCCGGGACAGGCCATCTCCCCTTTTTTTTTTTTTAAGCCCTCCATCCTCCACCGGAAACCCCACTGACAACCTGGCTCCAGTCATGCGGCGCAGGTCTGCAAGCCCTTCCAACAGAAAGGGAGCAGAGCATGCTGGAGCCAGCATGCTCCCCCTTCATTCTTCTTTTCCCTTTTTAATCTTATCGGAGGGGCAGGAAAACTAAAAGATCCTCCTTGCCCCCCTCCGTGCAAGACACCATAGGAGACACAACTCTCCCACCGAAATCCCAACGCAAGGCATGGGGGTGAGTTGGGTTCCCGTCCTACCTTGCCCGCGGCCCGGCGGAAGGTCAGCACACGTCAGCCGTGCACGGCATTCGAGGCGGCCTCCGGCCCACCCGGCCGGGGCTGCACAGGCATGGGCTCGCCTCCCCCTATTCTTAAATTTTTTTTTTTTTTTGTGCTGTCCTACATGCGGCCCCAATGCCCCTGGAGCAAAACGCAACAACTCCCCCACAACCATGACTACAAATTTATGCTCCCAGGGCAAACCCCTAATTACCGCACTACTTTTCGCCGGCGTGAAAATCTGCCTCTAACCTAAGAGGTTTGCTTGACTATCCCACAAGGTGGAAGATGGAAAAGCAAGGTGGCATTATACAGGTGAACCTTGCAAAGTGATGTGGCAGCCTGCCATATATCAAATTGTTAATAAATCTTGCATGTCTGGGAACATTACCAAAGGTGAGCAAATGGAATTGGAAACTTTGCAGTATAAACTTTGTGGGAGAAAAGTAGCAAATCTCACATATCTACACAATGATCTCTATTTTTCATTTAAGTTTTTTGTTTTTTTTTTTAATTATTTATACCAGTGATCCTCCAACCAATCTGACTTTCAGGCCAACCCCAATGAAAATACACTGAGAAATATTTCTATGCACTCTATTGTATGCAAATATAGAGTATTTCATACATATTCATTGGGGATAGCCTGAAAACTAGACTGGTTGGGGGACCCCAAAGGACCAGTTTGAAGACCACTTTTTTTTTTTTTTTACACAGTAACAGGTAATAGCAATACTTTGATACTAATATTTGTGATCCAGCAAATGCCAGGAAGATGTGGGAGGGGCTTGAATAAGAAGGGGAATTGAACAGAAAATGGCAAATTTGTTTCAAGATGCAGAAGTCATACACCTGGGGAACAAACGATAGCACCTGTGAACCTGAAAAACATTCATCTATCCTGATGAACAACAAACCAAAAAATATGACAGCTGGCAAGGCAATGAGGGTTTGAAAACAGTCAGCGTAAAGGAAAATGAAAAGGATACATTCACTTGTCCTATATAGAACCTTATTGAAGCACTATCCGATATTGAGAAAGATATTAATGAAAGGACTTTAGGAAGGGAATAAAATCTTATAAAGTATTTATCATAGATAGAGACTTCCCTGTAATGCAGTGGTCATCCCCTCCAGGTATATTTTGTGAGTTCTTCAAATGATCATGCAGATGGTGAAGTGGACCTTTATGACAACATCATAATTAAAAATGAGAAATTATTACTTACCTGATAACTTCCCTATCCTTAATCCAGACAGATGGATTCAGAACCAGTGGGTTATGTACCTCTACCAGTAGAGGGAGATGGAGCAAACTGACGTCATAGTACATATTCTCCTGCAATGACATCAGTCTGCCAGTATTCTCTTCAAAAGCCAACCGTGGACAGACTAGCAAAAACTTAATTAACAACACATAACCATTTCAGTACTCAAACAACAGGAAACACTGAACTCAGGCAAAGAATGTATAAACACTAATCTAGGGACTGGATGAACATTACCAGTAACCCCTGGAACATTTAGCCATGCAGGAGGACCATAACACAATCATTTGGCAGGCAAAGGTGAGAAGCTGGATTAAGGAAAAGAAAATTATCAGGTAAGTAGTAATTTCTCATTTCCTAGCACCCAGACAGCTGGATTCAGGACCAGTGAAAGTACCCAAGCTACTCTCGAACAGGATGGGAGGCTTTCCGCAGTCCAGTCAAAACCACACATGCAAAGACTGCGTCCTCCCAGGCCTGTACATACAGATGATAATAGCTGGAAAAGGTGTGTTTGGAGGACAATGTTGCAGCTTGGCAAATGTTGATGGGAGACAACAATTTATCCTCCGCCCGTGACATTGCCTGAGCCCTAGTGGAATGAGCCCTAACCTGAGTAGGCAATGGCTTTTCAGCAGCCACATACGCGACCATGACTACGCCCTGTTTACCTCTACCATGAAGGATGAACAAGCGATACATCTTTCGGAAAAGTTTAGAAACCTCCAGATACCTCATATGTCTTTTGACATCCAAAGGACACAACAGGTGATATTCCTCTGCATCTCTTTCCCTATCCAGGAACGGCAGGGAAATGGATTGATTCAAGTGAAAACCTGAGACCACTTTAAGCAATCCCCACTGTAACTTCTCTCCTGAACTGCCTGATCACGCGGGAGTAGAAAACTCCACAGCTATAATCGCCCCTGGAGTCACCCAAAGGAACAGCTCCCGGCAAGACAAGGCCTGCAGCTCAGAAATCCGACAACCAGAAAATATCACCACCAGAAACACCGTTTTCAAGGTCAGGAACCGCAATGAAAGACTACACAACTGTCCAAATGTAGGGCCCACAAAGAAATCCAACACCAGATTAAGATTTCACAAGAGTACCGGTAACTGCAAGGGAGGATGAAGATGTTTCACTCCTTTCAAGAAACGGGCCATATCTGGATGAGTCGATTAGGATTCACCATTCACCTGGCCCCTGAAACTGGCAAGAGCCGCTGCCTGTACCTTCAAGGAATTAAGGGCCAACTCTTTATTCAACCCATCCTGCAAAAATTCCAAAATAAGCGAGATCTTAACTAAACGAGGAAGCACTCCTCAAATCTTCACACCAAACCTCAAACACTTGCCAAACCCGCACATAGGCTAAGGAAATGGAGAACATTCGTGCTCGTAGCAAGTTGGTATTTAGCACAGTAGATTATCCACGCTTCAGCAAGTGAGCCCACTCAAGAGCCATACCTTAAGACAAAACCAAGTCGGATCTTCATGAAGGACAGATCCCTGCTGCAACAGATTCTTGTGCGCTGGAAGACGCAGGGGGGAGTCTACCAAGAGCCTTCGGAGATATGCATACCATGGTCTCCTGGGCCAAATTGGTGCCACCAAAAGCACAATTACCCTGTGACCTTCGACCCTCTAAACAATTCTGCCCAATATGGGCCTTGGGAGAAAGGCATCCAGCAGGTTGTCCTCTGACCAGACCTACACGAGAGTATAGATACTCAGGGACTTCAGATATCTCCTGCGATTGAAGAATCGAGGAACCTTCACAATACGAGAAGTCTCCAGCAGGTCTAGAAACGGAAGAACCCAGCGATCCATTCAGCTGAATGAAACGCCTTGTCCAACAATACCCATTCTCCTGGGTCTAGACTCTCCCCTGCTGAGAAAGTCTGCTCTTTCATTGTCTTTTCCAGAAATGTGCAAGGCCGAGATCTCCTGAAGATGCATTTCCGCCCATTCCATAAGTTGGTCTATCTCCTGCGACATTTGCTGGCTATTGATTCCTCCCTGCCAATTGATATAAACCACTTGTTCAACATTACTCGAATCACTCGACCCTGCAGCTTGCACAGAACTACAAGCACGCCAACCAGACTGCCCAGGCTTCCAGCCAATTGATGTTTAAGAGAGACTCTTCTGTATTTCAGCGCCCTTGCACCATTAGTTACTGATCGTGAGCTCCCAACCAGTCCAGCGATGTGAGGGAAACTCCCTCTCTCAGATGATCTGCTTGCAATAACCACTGGAGATGAGAGATTTCCATCGGCAGGTGGAACCAAATCAAATAGTCCTGAGAGAGACTGCGGGTTCCAACGAGATAGCAGGGAGCGCTGAAGAGGACGCATATGCGGTCTCGCCCACAGCACCATTTCCAAGATTGCCACCATCAAAATGAGTACCTGCAAATCCGACCACACTGTTGGATATATAGTGTTCATCAAGAGACACACCTATGTCATCAATTAATTTCTGAATGCAAGCTTCTGGCAGGAAAACACTGTTTCATGTTGAACTCAACCCCCAGATATTCCAACATCTGAGATGGCTGAAGACTGCTCTTGGCTAGGTTCATCGCCCAACCGAGCTCCTGCAACAGGGAGATCATCATGCGAGTTACCAGGCGGCTCTCTTCCAGAGACTTGGCCCAAATCAGCCAGTCGTCCAAATATGCGTGTACCAGGATGCCATCCTTTCTCAACTCTTGCCGTCATCAACACCTTGGAAAAAGCTTTAGGAGCGGTGGCTAGACCAAAAGGCAGCGCCCGAAACTGATAATAGCACCCAAAACTGATAATAGCACCCAAACACCGCGAAACGTAGAAAATGTTGGTGCTCCAATCTAATAGGAATATGAAGGTATGCCTCGGAGAGATCCAAGGTCAGAAATTCCCCCGAAAACACATCCATTATAACTAAGCACAATGTTTCCATGCAAAAATGAGCCACCCACAAATGACGGTTGACCCCTTTGAGATCCAGGATGGGATGAAAGAAGCCCTCCTTTTTGGGCACCGGAACCACAGCTCTCAGACAGACAGAGAAGCCTTGACAGTGTACTATCCACTGCAAGCTTCTTCTGTGGGGAGTGACAGTGAGACACCATGAACACGTCCCGAGGAACTCTGTGAAACTCCAGTGCTTATCCCTCTTGTATCAGCTCCAGGACCCACTGATCCAATGTGATTTCGACCCACCTCTGATAAAAGAGAGATTGACTTCCCCATATCGCGTGTTCCTGGGTGTGGGTTGGCAAACCTTAATTGGGAGGATCGGGAGGTTCCACTCCCTGAGCCCGCGCCCCACCTGGGCTGTCTGGGATGAAAGGACTGAGACCTACTGAAAGTCCAAGTCCTCTGAAAGGTTAACCTTCTGTAGGGACGAAATGGCTTGGAACCCCTGAGATGACCCCTCATACCAAAGGGGAATGGCAACTGCTTCTTATCCTCCAGCAATCAAGGAAGTGGGGATTCGCCCCACTTACTGGCCAGTTTCTCCAACTCGCTACCAAATAAGAGCAAGACTTTAAAAGGCAATTTTGTATGAATCGCTTTGGAGATCGCATCGGCTGACCAATTTCTCAGCAATAACAGACACCTGGCCGCTTTTACCGAAGCCACTCCTCTGGCCCGAGGTGCAGATCAAATTTTAGCCCACATCTGCTAAAAAGACGGCGGATTCCATAACTGCCCTAGAATTCACTCTAAAGTCATCAACCTACTGAGAGAGAAGTAAAACAAGAGTGAGCCACCAGGGAACAAGAAGAAGCGATCTGCAAGGTCATTGCCACTGCTTCAACTGCTTGCTTAAGGACAGCCTAAATCCTCCTATCATGCACATCCTTCAAAGCCACACTGTTATGGTTTCGAGGTGTTTGAGTGGATTCTTGGGTACTGCGGAGATGGCCACTCCCACAGGGAGGAGCCCCATGAGGAACCGCAGTACTAGGCTAGACTCTATACATGCAGACACAGAGAACTCGTGTTTATTATACAGCTTGGTGGTACTGCCCAGGGGGGTGGCAGTAGAGGTAACCCAGTAGAGTAGTCCAGGGGTCCTCAGCAGAGGAGACCCATCCCACACGCCAATGATGGTAGGCTGCACTGGGTAGAAGAGAGAATCCCGGATGTAGACTCGCAGCGCTGAAGCTGAAGGTGAGACAAGCTGACAAGGTTAGTTTACTCACTGAATAGATAGCTGTAGTTGTTGAAGATCCTGGGCAGGCAGAAGTAGTTGGTTTGCAGGCACCAAGGCAGGGAGAGCAGGCCCTCGAGGAGCGAGTATCCGGTATCCCAGATAGGCACCTGAAAGAAAGCATAGAGCCCCCGAGAAGCGGGTACCCAGGTTAGAGGTGTATGGCCATGGAGGGCAGAGAGAACTTCCAGCAGCAGCAAGGAAGCGGCAGAGCAGCTTAGACCGGAGGCAATCCAATCCTTGCTAACTCAGTTTGTTAGCAAACGAAGGGCAGGCTAAATACCCGGATGGCGTGACATCACTCGGAGGGGCCGCCCCCGAGGTTCCCGCCATGACGTGGATAAAGATGTGGGTGGCGTGCGCACCCTAGGAGGCCCTCAGGAGAAACATGGCGAACACTGTCACAGTAGCCGTTCCGGGGACGCCGGAGAGAGCAGCATGATGACGCAGCAGCAGCCATCTTCCCAAAGCTTGTGGAGAGAGAAGGAAGAAAGGTGAGGCACAGAGGTCGAAGCCATCTGAGACCGACGAACGCAACATGCACCTCCCTCCATGAGAATATTCGTCCATTTAGAGACGGCACAGACAAGCTCATCCACTTTCAGGAAAATGCAGACACTCTCTCACCACTGGATCAGGGGTTACAGGCCTTTCAAGGTCCGACCCCCATTGAAATTTGCCTCCGGGGCGAACCACTCAAATCAATCAATTCTTGAATGGCCTTCATAACAGGGAAAAAAACAAGAGGCTTTACACAAAGAAACCAAAATGGGATTTTTCTTTGGCTCAAACATGGAATCTGCCCCAGGTACTCCCAGCATCTTCAACGTTTGGGAAATCAGGGCTGGCAGTTCATCTCTATTAAAGAACCGTAACATAGTGCTATATGGTTCCAGTCCCGGAGGAATTTCCCCATCCTCCAGAGAGTGAGGATCCACCTCATCATTAGTGCCATCCGGATTCCTATCAGGAGTACCTGCAGTCAATCAAGGTGTACTTTGGCGCTTAACAGTGGTACCAGAAGAGGGAGAGGCCACAGCCTGAGAAACTGACATAAAAGGATTCGACAGGGCCGAGGACTGCGCCTGAAGAAAAGATTGCAATCCTTGAAAAAAATCTACCCAAGAAAAGGCGGAAGGATCTATGCCAAAACCAGAAGGCACTTGTGCTGCACCCACTGAACTGCCATCCCCTGCTGAGGAACCAGTCAAGGGAGTTCTAAGGTCAGGCGTCCCTCCTGATATGTCCTTAACCACTACATCATTAGGCTGGGAGGAAACAGGTTTAGTAAAATCAGAGGAAGATAATTCTCCCTGAGCTTCTAAGCAGTGCTGGCACAAGTTAGAGGGCACTCTAGGCTGAGATGCCCAAATATGACAGGCAGTACAGAGGGAAAGGCACTTAGGTTTGTTAGCCACAGGCACCATTAGTCAGTCAGTATGCTTATCAGGCGACTGAAGATGTGCGTCCAGCCAAATTTGTGCTAAAAATATTTAGATGTACAAAATTTATGAGCACAAGGTTATGAGCTGCAAAACTAAGCGCACTGTCACCACGCCATTCTGGACGCACAACCAGAATGTGCATTCAGGCAGCGCGCCCAAAAGAAACTGGGTGCACAATTCGGACGCATAGCCAGACGCACTTGCACGTACCTACGGTCCTGCATTGTGCAACCGAATGCACAGAAAAAGGAACACAAAACCGCCGCCACGGCCTTCTACGTGGCGCATTGAAAGAAGCCTAACTGCGGTTGCTCAACCCGCCAGACTGCCCAGGTCTCTTAACCCCCATGGGAGCAGGAACAAATGTTGGAACGGCACACAGAGCATGGAGACCGGAGGAAGTCCTACAACAACCCCTCTAATTTGTCTCTGATTTTTTTCTTTTAAACTTACCTGAGCTCAGCTTTTCCTGGCCAAGTACAGAGACGGTCTCCAGCTGCAGGGGTAGAGGGTATATACTGTCACTGCCATGCTTGGCTTCCTGCATACACTGCCTTTCAGCTGCTTAAATCAGCTAAGTCCACGCCAGCTCAAGAACCAGCTACTGAACCATTACACTCATCTGAGGGACCACGGAAATCACCTCAGGAATTCTCAACTGGGGGAGGGACCATTTGGTATCACCACAGGAGAGCAGGGCAATTAATTTTCCTTTTCAAATTCTCCTTCTAAAAGCTGAAGCAATCCCCAGTAGGGCGATGCACGTCCACCATCTGCTGGAGATGGAGAATACGGGCAGGCTGATGTCCCTGCACTAGTGAGAGAGAGAGGAGAGAGAGGAGAGACTACAGTCCAACTTACTTGGCAAAGCTAAGATTTCTTTACATTAAGCCTTTTTACATAGCTTTACTTTTGCCATTCTGTCTGATTCCCTCCCACCCTGCCCCTCTACCCACCCACCCCTAGGTTGGTTGTTCTAATATAGTCTACCTAACCACAATTGGAAACAGGATAAATTGGTAATTTAGTTGTTCCTTAGGTGTTATCCATCAGATAAATTTATCAAAATGAGGACTATCCAATGTAACCATTGTGGAGCATTTATTGTCAGGGAAGTCATCTGGAAACTTAGGGCTTGCCCAATTTGTGCACAACTCTCTTCCTTGAAAAAGGAGCTGACTGAGATTAAAGATCAATTAGCTTCAATTAAAGGTAATACACCCACATTGCATTACTCAGAAAATAATTCCCCAATATCACAGAAAAGCCAGGAGTCAAGAAAAGGAGATTCAGTAGGCTTAGGTAGGCCCCACAGTCACCCATTCTTGACAGATGGGCAGCCAAGAGGTGCACCCCCCCACTCAAACAGGTCATTAAGAAATTCTTTACAATCCAGGATTACAGTGGGCTCTGGTAGAATTAGACCTGTGATGAGGAGACACACAATGTTACCAAATGCAAAAAGAACAACAAGCTTTCTCTATATTAAAAACTGAAGAAGTTCTTGAGAAAAACATTGAAGTGTTACCAGCAAAGAGAGAGAAAATACAATGCATGCAGTATTTCAAGATCCATAACCAAAAGAAAAATCTAATTGAGATGAATAACTCTGTCAACAGTGGCACATCTACAAAAAGAAAGAGTGAAGTGAATAACAAATCTCAACTAATATCTTATAAGGAGTCCAGGAAAAGCAATAATCTTAAAGAGAGTACCTGGAAGGCTATGACCACAAATGCTCATAGTTTGGGAAATAAAATCCCAGATCTGCAGGCCCTAATGACTGAGGCAGAATTGGACATTGTTGCTATCACAGAAACATGGTTCACAGAATCTCATGAATGGGATACAACAATACCAGGCTACAACTTGTTAAGGAAGGACAGAGAGGATAGAAAAGGGGGAGGTGTGGCTCTTTATGTTAGAAACAACATCCAAGCATCTGAGCTACAAGGAAGTTGGGGTAAGGAAGAAGCTCTATGGCTCGACCTAAAAAAAGATGACGGAGCGTCCATTTATATTGGAGTGGTTTACAGGCCTCCAAACCAAAAGGAAGAGCTGGACAGAGATCTGGTTGAAGACATCCATAAGATAGGTAAGAAGGGAGAAGTGGTGATCGTGGGTGACTTTAATATGCCAGATGTAGACTGGAAAATCCCATCTGCAGAAACTAAAAATAGTAGAGCGATAGTGGATGCCATGCAAGTATCTTTGTTCAAACAAATGGTGTTGGAACCCACGAGAGAAGGAGCTATACTCGACTTAGTGCTCACTAATGCAGATAATATCTCAGATGTCCAGGTGGGCGCCCACCTCAGCAGTAGTGATCATCAAACGGTATGGTTTAATATCACTAAAAGAATAGGGAAAAGAACCACAAAGACCCGAGTTTTACAGTTCAAAAACACAGACTTCGAGGAAATGGGGAAGTACCTGGAGGAAGAACTTAAAGGATGGGAGAACGAGAGAGATGTGGATCAACAGTGGACCAATCTAAAAGGAGCAATCACCAAGGCAACTGCTCTATATGTTAGAAATGTAAAGAAAAGCAAAAGAAAATTGAAACCTATCTGGTTCTCAAAGGAGGTGGCTGACAAAATTAAAGCTAAAAGAATAGCATTCAAGAAATATAAAAGATCCCAAAGGAAGGAGCACAAAGAAGAATATTTGTATCAACTGAGGGAGACAAAGAAATTAATCAAGTTGGCAAAAAGTCAAGCAGAAGAGAGGATTGCCAAGGAGATAAAAAATGGTGACAAAACATTTTTCAGATACATCAGCGAAAAGAGAAAGGTCCAAAGTGGTATAGTGAAATTGAAAGGTGGTAATGATCAATGTGTGGAGAGAGACGAAGAAATGGCAGAAATATTAAACGAATACTTCAGCTCTGTGTTCACTAAAGAAGACCCTGGAGAAGGACCATCTCTACACAACAAGAAACTGGAGGGAAAGTGGAATGGATGAAAATCCTTTTACAGTAGAAAATGTGTGGGAAGAGCTAAAGAACCTGAAAGTGGACAAAGCCATGGGGCCTGATGGGATTCATCCAAGGATATTGAGGGAGCTCAGAGATGTTCTGGCGGCTCCGCTGTGTGACCTGTTCAATAGATCCCTAGAAACGGGAGTGGTGCCGAGTGATTGGAGAAGAGCGGTGGTGGTCCCGCTTCACAAGAGTGGGAACAGGGAGGAAGCTGGCAACTACAGACCGGTTAGCCTCACTTCGGTGGTGGGAAAAGTAATGGAGTCACTGCTGAAAGAGAGAATAGTGAACTATCTACAGTCCGGAGAATTGATGGACCAGAGGCAACATGGATTCACCAGGGGAAGATCCTGTCAGACAAATCTGATTAACTTTTTTGACTGGGTAACCAAGGAATTGGATCGAGGAAGAGCGCTTGATATCATATACTTGGATTTCAGCAAAGCTTTTCATACGGTTCCGCACAGGAGACTGGTGAATAAAACGAGAAGCTTAGGAGTGAGGGCCGAGGTGGTGACCTGGATTGCAAATTGGCTGACGGACAGAAGACAATGTGTGATGGTAAATGGAACCTTCTCTGAAGAGAGAGCGGTTTTAAGTGGGTGTACCGCAAGGATCGGTGTTGGGACCGGTCCTGTTCAATATCTTTGTGAGCGACATTGCGGACGGGATAGAAGGTAAGGTTTGTCTTTTTGCGGATGACACAAAGATCAGCAACAGAGTGGACACGCCGGAAGGAGTGGAGAGAATGAGACGGGATCTAAGGAAACTGGAAGAGTGGTCGAAGATATGGCAGCTCAGATTCAATGCCAAGAAGTGCAAAGTCATGCATATGGGGAGTGGAAATCCGAATGAACTGTATTCGATGGGGGGGGAAAAGCTGATGTGCACGGAGCAGGAGAGGGACCTTGGGGTGATAGTGTCTAATGATATGAAGTCTGCGAAACAATGCGACAAGGCGATAGCAAAAGCCAGACGAATGCTGGGCTGCATAGAGAGAGGAATATCGAGTAAGAAAAGGGAAGTGATTATTCCCTTGTACAGGTCCTTGGTGAGGCCTCACCTGGAGTACTGTGTTCAGTTCTGGAGACCGTATCTACAAAAAGACAAAGAAAAGATGGAAGCGGTACAGAGAAGGGCGACCAAGAAGGTGGAGGATCTTCATCGCATGACGTACGAGGAGAGATTGAAGAATCTAAATATGTACACCCTGGAGGAAAGGAGGAGCAGAGGTGATATGATACAGACTTTCAGATACTTGAAAGGTTTTAATGATCCAAAGACAACGACAAACCTGTTCCATAGGAAAAAAAATCAGCAGAACCAGGGGTCACGATTTGAAGCTCCAGGGAGGAAGATTCAGAACCAATGTCAGGAAGTATTTCTTCACGGAGAGGGTGGTGGACGCCTGGAATGCCCTTCCGGAGGATGTGGTGAAGACCAGAACTGTGAAGGACTTCAAAGGGGCGTGGGATAAACACTGTGGATCCATAAAGTCAAGAGGCCGCCAATGAAGAGTGGGTGACTCGCCAGAATGACGGCTACTGCCTGGAGACAATACCCTTATTCAATAAACATACACATGCTTACTGTGACTCCAACATCGCTCTAAGCTTCAACAGCAAGAGGAAATGTGGAAAAATGGATTTACACTCACAAAGAGGGGAGTAGCTGGCTTGTTACGGCGGTTACTACCCCAAACCAAATAAGCCTGATGCTTCACCTTCAATGCATATACAGCATAGTTCTCTGCTTCAACGGCAGGGGAGAAGAAAAAAGGGTTCGCACTCACAAAGTGGGGAGTAGCTGGCTTGTTACGGCGGTTACTACCCCAAACCAATTGTGTCCGATACTTCACTTTCAATGCATATCCAGCATGGCTCTCTGCTTCAACAGCATGGGAGAAGACTGATACATCATGCATTTCCAGCATAGCTCCCTGCTTCAACAGCAGGGGAGAAGAAAAACAACCAATAAGGACTGTATAACATAGTCTGGGTAAAACAAATAAGCATGGGTGTAGCTTGCTTATTGCGGCGGTTACTACCCCTACTACCCCTAACTAATCAAGCTAGATATTTCAATGGTGGGGGTGGAAGGGAAATAGAACCAAGAGCTAAGAGAAACAGATAAGTATGAGAGAAAAAAACGTGTGAGGCTTGCTGGGCAGACTGGATGGGCCGTTTGGTCTTCTTCTGCCGTCATTTCTATGTTTCTATGTTTCTATGTAGTGTATATACTGTGATGTCAGTTTGTTCTGTTTCCATCTGCTGGTAGAGGTGCATAACCCACTGGTTCTGGAGTCATCTGTCTGGATGCCAAGAAATATCCATTTAATCCTCGCAATTGTAACCAGATCCACTTGGTGTCACTGCAGTCCAGGGGATAATACCTCTGGCTCCCAGTCATAACACCCCTCTCCTCCTTGTAGTGAAGACGGGGTAATTTAACATTTGCATAAGTGAGAAGGACATCTGTAGGTTTCAAAGGAAACAATTTGCATTGGCACTTCTCTGCCTCGGCCAACAAAGGTACTGCCAAGTAATTCACGTCACCATTTGTCTTCCCTGGCATTTTTTACTTCAGAGAGCAAACAGGGGTTCTCTCCTTTACAATTTAATTCACCTTTGTGAGTCAGAGCAAGAATAATGTCTTAAACTTCTGGCTTACACTATTTTTTTTCATGAGCCCTTGACTACAAGTTGACTTTACTCCACCTCTGATGCTGGATTTAAATTTGCCGCATTAAAAAGTGTGCATTGGGTGCCCAGCACTTTACTGTATCGGGGGATAATATCTAAATGTCCTCATGTACATGCAAGTTACATTTGATGGGCGCTATCTAGAATGTATTTGTTTGGGCGCACAATTCGGATGTGCTGATCTCCTTATTGCATCGGGCCCTGGTCTAGCGCATGTAAAACGCGCACCCTGCCACTTATAAACACATGCACTAGGCTGAGCACACTTTATTGTATCGGCCCAACACAATTTCTAACACTTGCAAACAACCACTAACCTTAAAAACTAACACACAAGAAACACAGCCAACAATAATTTAACCCTTTAAGGTTTGGTTTTTTTTTTAAGGCGTTCTTTCCCAGAAAATCTAACTTACCACCAGTAGATGAAGGTTCTGTAGTCAGCACTTCCTCTTTCTTCAGAGAATGGAGAAAGAGGATTGCCTTTTCTGGAAGTCACAGGGAAGACTGCCTAACAGGAGAAGGTCTCAAGAGTTGCTCTCTGAAAAAAAAGTAATCAGCCAGAAGCTCATCTACTTTTTAGATTGGAAGAGAAAGAGAGATAAGAAAAGCAGGTACCAGGAGAAGTGTCCAGAGAGAGGGTACTTGACTTACAGTCCATGCCTGTCAGAGTGTTCAGCCTTGCTATTGCTTGAGACTGTGATTTCTTTGTGGGCGTCATTTTCTGTATTGACTGTACACTAAAGTGTACTGACTGTGGACTTTTGTTTCCTGCAATCAAGTGATCAGTAACAGATTTTATGGCTACAGTATGATTGTGTTTTGTTCCCTACTGAACTGTTTTCTGGTAGAAAAAAACCCATTAAGAGCCTTAAAAGACTGATTCATTCTCTCCATATGAGAAAATCAGGAGCACAAGTACAACTGTGGTTCATGATCTCCTCATGATCCCCTGACTACCAGGAAAAGTTGAGGCAAGGTTACATGCATTTCTGTGTGGCAATAACTCAAAGAAAAAAACAAATTGGGCTGCTGATAAATTGAGACGTGAAAGGCAGCAGCTTATTTTTGGAGGGAGTTGGAAGCTCTGTCCTGACTCTGCTTGGCTTTTCCCCCAGAAGAACAAGATCTTGCCTTACACAGGCTCAGGAAGCTGGTCCCAGAAGAAGACAAGAGTGACACTCCTACGCCTCCTCCAATGCTGGAAATCTGAGCACATCCTGTCCTGCCACCTTTCCTGCAAGAGTTCCTCCCCTCCATATGTGCTTACCTTGGACTCGATCAACAGAACCGTTGTGGGGTACACATGTGGCGGGGACAAGTCTTCATAGAAATTTAAGGCCATTGCTTCAAAGATTTCCCGTGAGATAGAGAGTGGCAATGGCATTGGCAGCGGTAACTGAGCTGAAAATGATGCTTGCAGGCTTGGAGTGCGTGCGCACGAAGAGCGGGAGGTAGAAGTCTGAGGGAGATCGGTGTTAGAGGCCATTGCTGGAGTCTCCTCTTCTTGAGGTGGGGCCAGGGTCCCATCTTGCTCCCGCTTGCTCCCGTTCATGTGGTGATTGAACTGCAAAAGGAGAAAAGATCAATTAAGGAAACGGCAAGGGAGAGGGGCTAACTGGCACCCTATGCAAAAATTGAAATTGGCAACCCAAAGGGAAAAATACAAGTTCCACTCATACCACTTTCTGCAGCCTCACTCTTACCTTCCATTCTCCCTCCTCATTCTTAACTTCCATCTCTGTTCCCCACAAGTAGCAGTGACAAGGTGAGGCCCACCTGGCTCACTGCCACCACTCACCCAGCAGCAGCAGCAGTGACAGTGGCAGCGATAGCAACCCCCCCCCCCCCCCACCACCACCACCCCCAGAGAAGGAAGAAACAGGAAGCTGGGAAGTGGGAAGCCAGCGCTGAGGAGGCGACACCACTTGCCCACCAACACAGAAGACCGCGGTGGCAACAAGGTGAGGTCCACCTGGCTCCCTCCCACTACTCACCCAGCGGCAGCAGTGGTGGCAGTGAGAGAGTGCCCTCCCCCCCGCCCCAAGAAGGAAGTAACAGAAAGCTGTAGAAGCTGGGGAGAGGGAAGCCGGCGCTGAGTTGGAAAGTACCACCTACTGCCTGCCCACCACCTGCCCACCAACACTAGAAGACCGTGGCGGCGATGCCAAAGGCACTTGCATCGTGAGCCACACACACAAAGGAGCGCAACAAAGGAGCTTGCCCCTCTGTGTGCCCCTTCGTGCGCGCGTGAAGTGCAAGCTTGCAGAGATTATACTATTAAATACTGGCCTCCTGGCCCACAAATCCTCAAGAATGGAGCAAATATGCAACACTGAAACCATACATGGACATGGGTTATATGGAGAACTAAGAAGAAAAGCACAAAAGAAGAACACAAAACTCATCCTCTCCATGATGAGTAACAACTTGCCCCCCACTCACTTCCTGCCTTATGTTTATTCTGCTCCTATTAAACTCTCAATCTCTATCAAAAAAATCCCTCTAATTAACAATCTGCTAGAGGATTTAAATCCCTTGATCTTTTGCATATCTGAAACAGGGCTGACTGATAAATATAACGTGCTCATAAACTAAATTTCGAATGCTAACTATGATATATTTCACTTTCCAAAAACCAAACAAAAAGGGGGAGGACTATTAATAATAAGTAAAAAAAAAAAAAAAAGAACTCAAGCTAGTACCTTACAAGGTAGAGATGAACCCACCCTATGAGGTTGCAATCTTAAAATCTCCCCAAATAAACTTAGGGCTAGCCTACTGTCCCCCTGGCATACTACAAAAAGATTGTTCACCTATGACTAAATTATTCGCTAAGGCTTTCCCATCACCAGAATCCACGTTAATTGTAGGAGATGTCAACCTTCATGTAGACAAAGCACCAAGATCATTAGCCTGTGAAATGTTTTTAGAAGCAATGCAAGCCCTGGTATGGTCTCAATTTGTCTCGAAAGCCAATCATAAAGTGGGTCACACTCTAGACCTAATATTTGCTAATACAAGTTATTGCCTAATCAATACCACACACACAATATTGCCCTGGTCTGATCACCAATTAATAAAAGTGAATATAGCCTTCACCAACCAAACCCATAACAGAATTGACAATAAGCTTACTTTTACCTTCAGGAAAAAGCTAGAGATGGAAGTACTTGCTGAAGCAATAGAAAAGAAGATCCATGAACTAAATCATACCAATCCATCAACATTTGAGTCCTGGGATAAGTTAGTTAATGACATAGCTGAAAACCTCAGCCCTGTCCAGACAAAAACTATTAACAAAGAAAGGAATAACTCCAAACAAAAGAAGCCCTGGTACAATGATGAATTAAGAAGCACTAAACAGAAACTTAGAAAATTAAGGAAACAATGGAAGAAATGCCCATCTGTGGAATCCCTAGAAAAATATAAATCTTTCCTTACAAAATACCATTCACTACCAATAACGCAAAAAAAGATTAATATGCCAAACAAATTCATGGAGTTATATTTAAGTCCAAACTGCTCTTTGAGACTATTAAACACTTAATTAAAGACTCAACATCATCCAGCTCAAGAAATGACAACTTCACAAAGGACTCTTGCAATGAATATGCCACCTCACACATTGACAAAATCAATAAGTTGAAAAAACAATTCACTATCTGTTCTCCAATAAAAACATCTAAAGTCTCAAATGACATAGTTAAATGGACCACATTCGACAGAGCATCAAAACTGGAAATCAGTCAAATCATCACTAAAATTAAACCTGCTAATCACCCACGTAACTCTATACCAGCCAGTTCCTTGAAACAAATACATCTTGTTATAACTCGGACAATCACAACTGTAATTAATCATTCATTATCAGAAGAAATTATACCACATGAATTAAAACATGTGGTGATAAAGCCGATCCTAAAAAATAAGACTGGTAGAACTGACGATTGAGACAACTATCGTCCAATATCCAATTTACCGTTTCTAGCAAAAGTTCTTGAGAAAGCAGTGTTATCCCAACTTGTAAGTCACCTGGAAGAGCAAAATATTCTCTACCCAAACCAATGTGGATTTAGGAAACATCACTCAACCGATACATTACTCCCCTCATTAACGGACTCAGTTTTACAAGGGCTTGACACAGACGAATCGTATTGCCTTGAGCTAATTGACCTAACAGCAGTCTTTGACACTGTGGATCATAACATATTATATCATCAGATGAGAGAATCAACGGCACAGTTATCAGATGGATCACCTCATTTCTATCTATCACAACATTCCAGGTCAAATTGGGCAACCAAATACGACACATTAAAATGTGACATCAACTTCAAAAGAAACTGTCAAGCCACACAAATTGTCAACCGATTATAAAATGAAATTACGACTCGGCTCCATTATTAGTTAGACTTTTGTTAATATTAGTACCTCTTTTAGGTATATACCAGTTTTTGTATTTTAATATTATTTTAATTATTATTTTACTTTAATTTTATTTTTACTCTGTAAACCGTTTTGACAAAAAAAACCCTATTTTGAAAAGCGGTATATAAATACTTTTAAATAAATAAATAAATAAACTGAACATCAACACCCAAAGGTGAAACGGAGTTTTTTTATCTCATTTAAATGACCTCATACATAGGCATGTCAATTTGTGTGGCTTGACAGTTTCTTTTGAAGTTGATGATGATAAATGTTCATGACTGTTTCCACCACCTCAAATATTTTCTTTTCGAGAGGTTGTTTTTTGAATGTTTGACATTAAAATGTGATACAGGGGTCCCACAAGGTTCAGCCCTCTCAGCAACACTATTCAACATTTACATGCTTCCACTGTGTAAATTACTGACAAATCTAGGAATAACTTTCTTCTTGTATGCTGACGACTTAGTTTTACAACCCTCTCTCCAGATCATTTGAAAGCACAACCTTGATACTCTCAAATTATATGAAAGCAATGCAACATAAACAATCACATCTTAAACTGACACTAAACCTTAAAAAGACTGAAATCAATTGGCTAAGTAAAGGCAGTTAAACCAACTGCCCTTGATCTTGGGTAATTTTCAAATTATCCCCTCAAATCAAGTACGAGATCTAGGAGTACAGCTCGATGAGAACCTCTCAATGAAAATGCACATCAGTAAATTAATTAAGACAGATTACGCCAAGTTAAGTATACTACATCGGCTGAAACCATTAACTTTCGCTGACTTCCGTACTGTATTTGTTATAGTTAGTGAGGTTTGGGTGGACCCTTGGACACGGTGGAAGCTGATCATGCCCACGGGGCAAGTCCTGTGAGGGGCCACAGGTCAGGCTCAGCTCTGGACACACAAACACAGATATTTCTTTATTTAGACAGTTTGAGAAGCCACCAGAGGTGGCAGTAGTGAGTAGAAGATGTAGCCCGGCTGGGCTAGTATTCCCCAGGGCGCTGGAACAGCAGTTCCTCCAGTAGCAGTGCTGTAGTGGAGAGAACTGAGAGAATGAGTACAATAGAACATTCACAGTCCCAAATATGGAGGACCTCCGAGATAGGGAGAGCTGGCCCTCAAGGAGTGAGTACCAGATCCCTGGGAGCAGAGAGACTCGTTGGCACAGTACTCACACAGCAGTTCCACGTAGGAGATGGCACTGGCGCTGGAACGGAGGCAGGCCCTCGAGGAACGAGTACCTGGTTCCAGGGAGACAGCTCTGATGAGTAGATGATAGTAGTATTCACTGATGGTGTCTGTATCGAATTCTTCCAAGTAGAAGAGGAGATAGATGCAGGCAGTGGGTCAGGGAACATGGACCCTCGAGGAGAGAGTACTGGTTACCTGATAGCGACCTAAAGGAGCAAAAGAGGCCTCCGAGGAGTGGGTACCCCGTTAGCAGAAAGAGTCCAATGGAAGTTGGAGAGGCAGAGTAGCTGGGTACGGAGAGCAAATCCCATCCGTAAGATTCCCCTTGCTAACTCAACGGCTAGCAATAAACTGAAGGCTTAAATATCCGGGCAGTGTGATGTCATCATAGGGGGACGCCCCTGAGGAATGCGCCAATGAGGAAATAAGAATGAGGGCCACACGGCGCGCATGCCCTAAGGTACCTGTAGAACATGGCAGGAGGCACCGCCCAAGCTGGTCCGGGGACGTCGGACAGGACGGCAGGCAGACGCCGCGGCAGCCAGGCTTCCATGAAGAGCAGGAGGAGCCGCAAAAAAGGAAAGGTAGGCGGAGTGAAGCCGTCGGGAAACGACAGTCACAACAGTGCCCCCCTTCAAAGGGCGGTCTCCTCTGTGGGTACCAGGTCTTGGTTTCCAAGGATACGAGAGATGAAACTGATGGAGCATCTCTTTGTCAAGGATATTAGCCAAAGGCTCCCAAGAATTTTCTTCGGGGCCAAAACCTTCCCACAAAAGAAGGTATTCCCAAGTCTTGCCTTGTCTTTGGACATCAAGGACGGCTTCGACCTTGTATTCTAGGTCATCTTCTGCATTGATGGGAGATGGTTCCTGAGACGTGGAAGAGAACTCACTGAGAATGAGTGGTTTCAAAAGTGAAACATGGAAAGCGTTGTGAATGTTTAATCCAGGTAGTAGCTTCAGACTGTAAGTGATGTTACCAAGACGTCAGAGGATTGGAAATGGTCCAATGTAGCGAGGAGCAAATCGAGTAGAGAGTAACTTCAGTCTAAGGTGCTTAGTGGATAGCCAGACTTTGTCACCAGGTTGAAAGACAGGCGCTTTGGAATGGTGAGCATCATAAAACCTTTTGGCTCGATCACGCGTTTTGAGTAGCATTTCTTTCGTCCGAGTCCATAATTGATGGATATCATCAGCAGTGAATTGAGCTGCTGGGGACATCACTGAGAGCTTCAGTGGAAGTGGCGGTGATGGTGAACATCCATATGCCACTTCAAAAGGTGTTGATCCAGTGGATGATGATGGATGAGAATTAATGGCGAATTCAGCCCATGGTAATAGTTTGGCCCAGTTATTCTGACGGCAACTCACATAGGCCCGAATGAACTGTTTCGGGGTCCTATTCATCCGTTCTGTTTGGCCATTTGATTGAGGATGATAGGCTGATGTATAATCTAGAGAGATGTCGAAAAGCTTGCACAAAGCCTTCCAGAATCTTTCCGTGAACTGTGATCCTTGATCCGAGACTATGTGCTTCGATAGGCCGTGAAGGCGAAAGATGTGGGTTATGAAGAGCTTCGCAAGCTCCAAGGCTGAAGGTAAGTCAGGCAGCACCACAAAATGGGCCATCTTGCTGAAACAGTCAACTGTGATCCAAATGGTATTCATACCTCCAGAGAGGGGAAGATCAACTACAAAGTCAGCAGCGATGTGTGTCCAGGGCTGTTCTGGAGCTGGAAGCGGTTGCAGCAATCCCCACAGTTGGCCAGAAGTAGGTTTATCCTTGGCACAGTTGGCACAAGATGCTACGTAGGAGAGTGTATCTTCCTTGATAGTTGGCCACCAATAATACTTCTGTAGCTTCAGCAGGGTACGGCGTTGACCAGGATGGCCAGCCAGCTTGGAATTGTGAGCCCAATAGAGCACTTTCTTCCTGAGGTGTTTAGGCACAATGGTTTTACCAGCAGGCACAGTATGGGTAGCCGCTAAGATGACTTTCTTCGGGTCGATAATATGCTGCGGTTCTTCTGGAACATCCTCCGAGAGAAAGGAGCGTGACAGGGCATCAGCTCTGGTATTCTTGTCTCCGGAGCACAAAGTCAAAACGGTTAAAAAATAAGGACCATCTGGCTTGTCTATGGTTAACACGTTGCGCATGGTTGAGATATTCTAGAAAACACGGTAATTTGATGTTGAGCGCCTTTGAGCCAAGGCCGCCATTCCTTGAATGCCAACTTAGTAGCCAGGAGCTCTTTATCTCCAATCCCATAGTTCTTCTCTGCCAGAGAGAAATGTCGCAAGAAGAAGGAGCAGGGACATAAGGATTTGGATGTTGTGTCCGTCGGTGTCCGACGCCCTCTCTCCGCCCTCCTTACCTCTTTGCCGCCTCCCTCTCCGACCGCGGGAAGATTGGTTACCGCAGCGTTCTTCTGCAGCAAGTCTTCGGGCGTTCCCGGACTGGCTCGACGCTGCTATCCATGTTCCTGGAGGCCTAGGGGCGCGCGCATGGCGCAGCCCTGACTGAAGTACCGGCAATGCCGCGAAATTCGGGGGCGTCCCCCGAAGATGACGTCACCCACGAAGGATATTTAAGGTCTCAGTATTTGCTAACACATCAAGTTAGCAAGGATTGACAACGTGCTCACTTTGTCTTTCTAAGCAACTCTGCCTCCTCGGACTTACCAGAGGTACTCGCTCCTCAGGGGCCTCGCTCTCTCCTTTGTTTTTCAGGTGACAGTCTGGAACCGGTACTCGCTCCTCGAGGGCCCTTGTTCCCAGACTTGCTTCATATACTCTTCTGCCTGGAAGTCATCACTACCAACCATATCAGCTACATCAGTGAGTTACCATCATTCTCTCTGAGCTTTCCCTGGAACTCACTCCTCAAGGGCCTATACATTCCAGTGCCTGGGCTTTATTGGGACACTGTGTGAGTGCTACCATCTGCATAGCCTGCCTACTCAATATATCTCAGTTTCTCTACAGCTCAGCCTCCAGGGATCGCTGTTCCAGTATCTTGAGGTACTACAGCCCAGCCGGGCTTTCCAGCTCACTACTGCCATCTCTGGTAGTTCAATATATTGTTTAATAAAAGAACTAATGTGTGTCTGTCTCCAAACTCTGAGCCTGACCGGTGGTCCCTCTCGGGATCTTCCCCCCTCCGGGGCGTGGTCATCTGCCACCGGCCCAAGGATCCACCCACAACTATCCCTAACTATAACAGATTGCTACTCCATGCAGACTGTTAACTCCGAATGATAACAGATTGCTAACTCCTATCTGACTGCTCCTCCCATCAGATAGCGGTTTGATAACATTGGAGTATCCGGTTTCGCTCAATACAGCCCCCACACCAACATCAGAAGCATCGACCTCCACGATTAATGGCTTGTTGGAGTCTGGATGACGCAGGCATAGTTCCGTGGAAAAGGCAGTCTTTAAATCCTCAAACGCGGAAATGGCCTCTGCAGACCATTTAGAAGCACTGGCCCCTTTCCACGTCACTGCAGTTAAGGGCACAGTTAAAGAAGAATAATTCTTTATAAAGCTTCTATAGTAATTAGTGAACCCCAAAAATCATCTCAGGGCCTTCAGGCTGGTAGGTTGGGACCAATTTTTAATACTCTCTAATTTTTGGGGATCCATCTGGAAGCCATCTTTAGACACAATATAGCCAAGAAAAGGCACAGAGTCCTTATGGAATTTGCACTTCGATAGTTTGGCGTAGAGCCGATGTTATTGAAGTCTTCGTAGTACTTGTTTGACGTCCTCTAGATGAGTAGACAAGTCCTGAGAAAATATCAGGATGTCATCTAGGTACAATATGACACTCTTGTACAACAGGTCCCGCAGGATGTCGTTCATCATGTTCTGGAACACAGCGGGTGCGTTGCACACGCCGAGGGGCATTACTAAGTACTCAAAATGACCATCTTCAGTGTTGAAGGCTGTTTACCATTCGTCACCACTGTGAATGCGAACTAAGTTATAGGCTCCCTTCAGGTCAAGTTTCGAGAATATCTTGGCACCTTGAAGCCGGGGGAACAGCTCTATGATTAAAGGCATGGGATATCGGTCTTTGATCGTGATCTCGTTCAGAACTCGATAGTTGAAACAAGGACGTAGAGTATCGTCCTTCTTCCCCACAAAGAAGAAGCCTGCGCCGGCTGGAGACTTTGATGGTCTAATGAATCCTTTTTGTAAATTCTCCTCGATGTGCTCGGACATGGCCTTATTCTCTATTACAGAGAGTGGATAGACACGTCCTTTAGGAGGCTCAGTGTTCAGTTTCAGCCTTATGACACAGTTGTAAGATCTATGTGGAGGAAGGATGTCAGCAGTTTCTTTGGAGAACACATCACAGAATGATGCGTATTAAGTTGGCAGTCTTGACATCACTGGAGTGGTAGGCATGCAGAGGACAGGAGAAACCCCCTTAAGGCAATTGCCATGACAACCTGGGCCCCAGCGGGAGAGTTCCAAGGTCTCCCAGTTGAATTGAGGCTGATGCAACTGCAACCAGGATAACCCCAGAACGATAGGTGCAAGGCCTTCTCTAACACAAAGAAGGGAATTGACTCCGTGTGGAGGGCTCTGGTGTGAAGGGTCACCGGTTCGGTGCGACAGGTCACGTCACCCGGCAAAGGCTCTCCATGGATAGATGATAAGAGCAGTGGAACTTTCAAAGTGACAAGGGGAATCCTCAAATGTTCCACTAGGTGTCGAAGTATAAAGTTGCCTCCTGCCCCTGAATCACAGGGCAAGAGTTTGAAATTCGGGCGGTCTGCAGATCAGGGAGACTGGGAGAGAGAGCGGAGGAGAGGGCGTAGTAAGGCCTAAGAACAGTCCTCCCGCGGGACTTAGGCCCGTCCATTTTCCAGACGAATTGGGCATGTTGGGACATCGTGACCAGCTTGTCCACAGAACATACCCAGGCCATGCCTCTTCCGAAGTCTTCTCTCTTTTGAAGTCAAGTGACTGCGACCAAGTTGCATCGGTTCCTCTCCACTGGCGACAGGTATTGCTGGAACCATCCGAAGTGCAGGTTTAGCACGAACCTCCTTCTGAACTGGTCCTTTACTAGGCTTCAGTTCTTTCACCTTATCACAAAGCCGGTGGTCAATTCTAGTAGCCAAAGCCACTAGTTCATCCAGCGAGTCAGGTGTCTCATGAGCGGCCAGCTCGACTTTCAAGCAAGTATCCAGACCTCTGAAGAAGAGAGTTTTTAGACATTTGGGATCCCAGCATAGTTCCATAGCAAGAGTCTTGACTCTATTGCAAAATCAGCCAGTGGTCGGTTGCCTTGCTTCAGATCCACCAGAGCAGAACCAGCAACAGTCACTCGAGCAGGATCATCAAAAACAGATTTAAACAAATCCAAAACTCCGTCAATATCCTGCAAAATTGGATCCTTACGTTCCCAGAGCATTGAGGCCCAAGACAAGGCCCTTCCATCAAGATAAGATAGAATATAAGTAGTCTTGGCGTAGGCTGTGGGGAAGTGAGAAGGTTGTAATGCAAAATGCATGCAGCAGTGATTTAGGAAACCTCTAGTTCTTTGAATCGCTCCAGAGAAACGAACTGGAGCAGCCAGAGGTTCCGTAGTCTTTATAGTTATTTCAGGTAACTGACCTTCATTACTGGAAGCAGAGCCTTGATTCTTCTGTGCGTGCAGCTAATGGAACGCAGAAGTGAGTTTCTCCAATGCGTCTTGTTGTTCAGCAATGCGCAGGGCCAGGCCCGGAATGGCCTGCAGGGCATTGAGCTGTGCCGGATCCATGGAGTTAGCAATCTGTTATAATTAGTGAGGTTTGGGTGGACCCTTGGACACTGTGGCAGCTGACCACGCCCACGGGGGAAGTCCCGTGAGGGGCCACAGTTCAGGCTCAGCTCTGGACACACAAACACAGATATTTCTTTATTTAGACAGTTTGAGAAGCCACCAGAGGTGGCAGTAGTGAGTAGAAGATATAGCCCAGCTGGGCTAGTATTCCCCAGGGTGCTGGAACAGCGGTTCCTCTGGCAGCAGTGCTGTAGTGGAGAGAACTGAGAGAATGAGTACAATAGAACATTCACAGAGTCCCAAATATGGAGGAGCCCTGAGATGGGGAGAGCTGGCCCTCGAGGAGCGAGTACCAGATCCCTGGGAGCAGAGAGACTCGTTGGCACAGTACTCACACAGCGGTTCCACATAGGAGATGGCACTGGTGTTGGAACGGAGGCAGGCCCTCGAGGAGCGAGTACCTGGTTCCAGGGAGACAGCTCTGAGGAATAGATGATATTAGTACTCACTGATGGTGTCTGTAGCGAATTCTTCCAAGTAGAAGAGGAGATAGATGCAGGCAGCGGGTCAGGGAACATGGGCCCTCGAGGAGCAAGTACCGGTTACCTGATAGCAACCTGAAAGAAGCAAAAGAGGCCCCCCGAGGAGCAGGTACCCCGTTAGCAGAAAGAATCCAGTGGAGGTTGGAGAGGCAGAGTAGCTGGGTACGGAGAGCGAATCCCATCCATAAGATTCCCCTTGCTAACTCAACAGCTAGCAATAAACTGTAGGCTTAAATATCCGGGCAGCATGACGTCATCACAGGAGGACGCCCCTGAGGAATGCGCCAATGAGGAAATAAGAATGAGGGCTGCGTGGCGCACGTGCCGTAAGGTACCTGTAGAACATGGCGGGAGACAGCGACCAAGCCGGTCCAGGGATGCCGGAGAGGACGGCAGGCGGACGCCGTGGCAGCCAGGCGTCCGTGAAGAGCAGAAGGAGCCGCAAAAAGGAAAGGTAGGCGGAGTGAAGCCGTCGGGAAGCGACAGTCGCAACAATATTGCAAACTCATCTTCTCAAACCTTACTACTAGGTCTTCCAGCAAGTCACTTAAAACCACTACATCTACTTCAAAATACTGCAGAAAGACTTATTAGGATCTAGGAAATATGATCATAATGCACCCTCCCTGTTAACATTACATTGGCTACCAGTACAATCCAGAATCTACTGCAAAGTATTAACGATAATATTCAACTTCATTCACTACAATAACATTGGCTTATTAGGAGTGACACTACAACCTTATAACCCTCAAAGATCACTAAGATCTCAAAATAAAGGACTATTGTCTATTCCCACAATACGGTGCACACATCTGATGCAAATAAGAGATCAAGTGTTTTCAATAGCAGGTCCAAAGCTTTGGAATTCCATGACCGAGGTGTTACGCATTCTACCAGAAAGAAAAAGATTTAAACATGAACTAAAAACATGGCTATTGAGAAACACATATAATTTAATTAAAAATATCAGAATATAAAGAATCACAAAAATAAAGACAAAATAATAATAGAATCATGAAGAATAAATCAATCAAACTTCAGAATGGAAGATTCTCAAAACAACATACTAAGACATGAAAACTACCATTTCATTTGTAATTACCCTTACTCTTTTCCTCATGTACGAGTAAATTTCTGTTGACATATCAATGCAGGACTGTGAATACCTCCTCTATAACCAATCTATGTCTGTTTGTTCATTGTAAACTGATGTGATCTACATATGGGACGACAGTATAAATGTCTAAAATAAATAAAATAAATTCTTCTCCACCTTCACCAATCTTCTATCCCTGCCTCCACCTCTTCATCCTTCATTTCCCTTCCATTCCAGCTCCGGCCTAGCCATGCCAACAGGAGAGTTTAAACTCTTTCTGCTGTCAATGTCTCTCTTTCGCTCTCCTGCATGGCTGAAATTGTGTACAATGTGTACTCCTGGGGGGAATTCTGCGCTACTGCGGAATTTGCGCAGAATTCCTCCCTCACCTCACAGATTTCTTCACTCGTCACAATTCCCGCAGATTTCATTGCCACCGCGCATATTTCCTCCCGCACCGGAAAAGGATTAAAAAAAACCCAGAAGCATGCCGCGCACGGACAGTGGCAAACCCGGGACAGCGACATCAGGTGGCGCCCGGAGAGTGGAGGCATCACATCGCAGCACGGCACCGGCGGCTCGAGGAGCAAGCAGCAAGGAGGAGAAGAGGGAGAGAGGAGGGGGAAAGAGAGAAGGGGGAAAGAGAAAGAAGGGGGAAAGAGAGAAAAGGCGGAAAAAGAAAGGAGAAGATGGAGAGAGAGAAGGGAGGGGAACAGAGGGGAGGGTGAAGGGAGAAAGAGAGAAGGGGAAAGACAAAGAAGGGAGAAGTGGAAAGAGAAAGAAGGGGAAAATAGAAGAGGGGGAAAAAGAGCGGAGAAGAGGGAGAGAGAAAGAAGGGAGGGGAAGTCAGGTGGCGCACAGAGAGTGGGGGCAGCACAGCACAGCACCAGCGGCTTGAGGTAAGCAAGCAAGGAGGAGAAGAAGGAGAGAGAGAAGGGAGAGGAACAAAGGGGAAGGGAGACAGAGAAAGAGAGAAGGGAGGGAGAAAGAAGGGGGAGGGGGAAAGAGAGGGGCTAAAGAAGAGGCCCTGACCCTGAGAGTGTATGTTTGAGCCCTTGTGTTTGTTTTGAGCCAGTGGGTAGGTATCTACCTGGGAATCTGTATGGGGGCGAGGGGGGGGGGGGGGGGGGAGTGTGTGTGTGTGTGTGTGTGTGTGTGTGTGTGTGTGTGTGAGAGAGAGTTGTATGTGGGAAGACAGAACATGTGTGTAACAAATGGCATGTGAGAGAAAGCATATGCCTGATATTATGTAAGAGAGACAGTGAGCATGTTGGGAGAGGTTAGCAACAACTGCAGCAGTCCCTGCCAGCTTGGCTCATCTGCCAGCAGCAGAAATTGACACTGCTGGCAGATGAGCCAAGTTGCTAGGGACACTCATTGCACTGAAATGCAGAATAATTTGCAAAAAATAGTGTTATTTTGAAAAATAAATGTGCAGAATTTAGAAAATGTGTGCACAGAATTTTCAATTTTTTGTTGCAGAATTTTTAATTCCTTTTGCGCAGAATTCCCCCAGGAGTAAATGTGGGAGAGAGAGTGTGAGAAACAGAAAGCAGTTTAGAAGCACCAGGCACCCAGCACTGCTCTCCTGACTGCAGGTTTGAGGGCTACATCAACAGCACTTCAGCCTCCTGAGCCACAAGGGTAGAGTTGGCACTTGGTGGCAACTCTTTCTCACCCCACAGGCAAAAGGGGATGAGGAGTAATGGGAAGCAGCAGAAATCCTTCTTTGACAAAACAGATCCTACTGAGAGAGGGGCTATGGTTCTTCTTTTGGCCCAGTTGCTTTGGTGCCCTGTGCAAATGCACAGGTCACATACCCCAAAAAAGCCAACCCTAAACAGTTATTAGATCATGAAGTGTTCCCACAGAATGAAAAAGCTGGGCCAATAAAGTTTATTGAATACTTTCATTCTTGTGAGCTGGCCCTTGAATGTCATTTTGGAAATCATCTTGTGTGGTTCTGAATTAGCGTTGCCAATTGTGAAGGGGGAGATGACAGGGAAAACCCTGTCACTCTCGCATTATTCTCCTATCCTCGCCCTATCCAGACCCTCGTGCATTCGCACCCCTCTTCCCAGGACCGGTCTCAGGTAAACTGGGTGTCAAGCCAGAAACCAAGGAGCAGGCCCTGCCTCAGTGATATGACTTAACTTTCACCAAAGGGGTCCCCAAGCAATTGCCCTGCTTGCCCTTCCCCCGCCTCACACACACTTAAAACCGAGCTACCTCTTCCTTGCTTCCTCAGCATTCCCCCCTCCCCCCACCTAACATTAGGCTCCGCTGTCCCGACTAGGGGGCACCGGAGAAGAGAACATTATTTTCCTTTTGAAAGCCGCCCCTGCACAGCTTTGAGAATAAACCCCCCCACCCTCGCCCTTCCCCCAACCTTAACATCCACCCCTCCCCAAACGTTTCCTCCCTCGTCACACCTTGCCTGCCGCCGTAACACGCACACTCACTCTCTCCAGGAGGAAGCCGAGGGCGGCCCTGCGTCTACAGCCCCGCCCACTCCTGTTGCCATGGCAACAGGAAAGTTCCGCCGGGACAGGAGGGCAGGGGGCGCTGCCCCGATCGGAATTACGGTGGCCCTGCTGCCAGCCGCTGAGCAGAGATGTAGAGAGATGGGTGGTTCAAAACTGGCCTTAACGTTGCTGGATTTGCACTTGCCTGGGGCAGCCGGCGGGGTCTGATAAAATACTGGCCAATTGGCAACTTTGTTCAGAACAAAGAAAAAGACAACATCTGGTGCTCAACCCGTGTGTACACGCTCTCCTAAGGCCAGGGTTGCCAGCTTTAACTCAGTTTATTGTCCAAAGTCACTCCAAAACAAGCTCAGGCATGCTGCTGCTGCTGCAGTTGTTCTCAAGGTCTCTGTGCTCCTCAGGTCTCATTGCTGAAGCTTTCCACTTTGCTGCAGCTGTTCCTGGGGGCGGAAAAATATTTAGAAAACTTAAGCACTAGCCAAAAGTTTTTAGGAGCTGGGATTTTTTTTCTTTTTTTGTTTTGCTTCTAATATTTTTTTTCGTTTGCTCTTTATTTTATCTCTATATTTCTGGGGAGGGTAAGGGTTCTGCTTTTCTTTGTATTCTCCCTCCAGGCACTTTCCCCACCTCTCATACACCCTCCAGATACTTTTCTCCTCTTTCCCCCCACCTCCTTCCTCCAGGTACTCTGTCCTCCTAGCATTCTCTCTTAAGAACATGCCATACTGGGTCAGACCAAGGGTCCATCAAGCCCAGCATCCTGTTTCCAACAGTGGCCAATCTAGGCCATAAGAACCTGGCAAGTACCCAAAATCTAAGTCTATTCCATGTTACCGTTGCTAGTAATAGCAGTGGCTATTTTCTAAGTCAACTTAAGTAATAGCAGGTAATGGACTTCTCCTCCAAGAACTTATCCAATCCTTTTTTAAACACAGCTATACTAACTGCACTAACCACATCCTCTGTCAACAAATTCCAGAGTTTAATTGTGCGTTGAGTGAAAAAGAACTTTCTCCGATTAGTTTTAAATGTGCGACATGCTAACTTCACGGAGTGCCCCCTAGTCTTTCTATTATCCGAAAGAGTAAATAACCGATTCACATCTACCTATTCTAGACCTCTCATGATTTTAAACACCTCTATCATATCCTCCCGCAGCCGTCTCTTCTCCAAACTGAAAAGTCCTAACCTCTTTAGTCTTTCCTCATAGGGGAGCTGTTCCTGTTACGGTCCCGGGCCGTGCCCCGGTCTCTCCACCTACCTCGGGGGCGGCCCGGGCCATTTCGGGGCTTCCTCGGGCCTGCAGGCCCTCCAGCGCGTCTCTCCCTCCTCGGGAGAGACGCCGACAGTCCGGCGCGGCTGGCCCTGCCCCCTGACGCGCATGCGCGGGGAGGACCTCCTCTTAAAGGGGCCAGCGCGGGAAAACCCTCTGTTCTGCTGTGGATGATGTCAGACGCTCTCAGGGTATAAGTACCCTGCATCTAGATCACTCCAGTGCCTTGCAACAAGGTTCCTGGTCTTCGGCCTGCTGTTGCTGCGTTCCTGGTTTGCTCTTCGTCCCGCTTCTGCCTTGCCCTCCTTGCTGGATTGATTCTTCTGGAATCCGACCCCTGGACTGGCTTTGGACCACTCTCTGGACTTCGACCTCTGGTTTGGCTTTGGACCGCTCTCTGGACACCAACCCCTGGACTGGCTTTGGACTGCTCTCTGGACACCGACCCCTGGACTGGCTGCGGACCACTCTTTGGACTCAGACCTCTGGACTGGCTGCAGACCGCTCTTTGGACTCAGACTCCTGGACCGACTTTTGGATTACCTACGACCTGGAGTCATTTCTCACAACTTCCCCCTTTTTCTGTTTATTACTTCTGTTGCTATTTCATTCATACCTTTAAGGACATATTTCTAGAGTCCCAAGCATTTCTTCATAGATTGTTTGTTCTTCCACCTCTCCCATCAGTTTCATCGGATCAGTGTATGAGGGTGGTCCCAGGGCATTTTCTTTGCAATTGCTGTTTCTATTAGCCTCTTTGTCAACCCTCGTACACAGAGGATAATACAACACCCTAAGGCTACTAGAATTCCAGCTACAATTGCTGAAGAGGTCAATACTGAGGCTGCCAGGTGTTTCCATTTCCCAAACCAGTCTTTTAACCATCCCGTGATCGAAGTATCAACTCCAGAGTTTTCTTCCATTTCCTCTGCTAGGATAGTAAAATCGTGTGAGGCCCTGGTGATCGTGCTGTCTGGGACAGTGTTATTGGGGATATAAGTGCAACATTCTTCCCCTATCATTACACACACTCCACCTTTATCAGCTAACATCATGTCCAGGACCATTCTATTTTACCAGGTCATTCTACTGGTGGCCTCTAAGTGTTCTGCAATTCCTCCTACTGCGTCCCATGTGAAGTTAATAAATCTCTGCTGATTGTAGGAAATGTAATTAATCCAATCTACATTCTTATTTATTGTTGTCCACCAAAAGAGGGCGGACTCAAACCCTGCTGCTATCTGGTTCCAGGCCTTGTATTCATCTTGGGCTCCTCTTGGGCCCCCCAATGGAATCTAAATATATCTTGTCATCAAAGGACCCCTTTACCTTGGTATCCCTTTCCAGGCTTAGTAGATCTCTCTGCTCTCTCTTGGACCCCTCTCCTTCTTTCTTAAATGCTAGGGTTGAAGAGAATTTCCAATAGTACAACCATACAAGTGTCAGACCAATTGGAGGGCAATGTAGGTCTTATCATTCTTCCTCCACAGTACCACCACAAGTCTGCTCTGGCTATTTGCAAATTGGAATAATTTCCAACCTCCTTCCACCCTGTTACATTCAAGGTGGTGGTACAGGTACCCAGTTCTCCTATTTGTTGGGTATACATTGACCCCTGCCGTGAGAGGCAGGCAGTGTGGAGGTGCCCGTCGCCCCTGTTTCGGTTTCAGGGCAGGGAATAGGAGGGCCAGAGACTTACAAATGACGTTATTCCAGGCCGTCTCATCCTGATATAAAGCCAGGATACATTCCATTTCTTCTGGGTTGTCATCCCAACCAAAAGGAAATGGCACTATTTGTGCTGTCAGTTTCCCAGAAGTGCAAGCATAACAGTCGCTTTTGTTCAAGGTTTTCACAGTATATTTTACCCACTCCATCCAGGCATTTATTTCTCCACATCCTGTCTCTATCTCAAGAGTTTTCTTAAATCATTAACAGTCATAGACTTTACTACCTTGGGGTCATTTAGGGGTGGTTCAAATGGCTTAACCTCAGGCATGTCTCCCCATGATTGGTTTCTTATTGGTTCCACTAGGATAGTCTTAACCTCTCTGGTGGGTCAGTCCCTGTTACATATGCTCCCAACCCATATGTTCTCTCTACCCAGTCATTGAGTAAGTCATATGTATCTATTTCTCTTCCAGATTTCCGGTTTTATGGTTAATATTAGAGGGTTGCAGTTTAAATTCTCACAGTCATGACTGACACTTCCCCTTATTAGACTTATTGCCTTTCTTAATGTTTTTTCTCGTGCATATGGGGCTGTCCAACTATTAAATCCTGTCATCCACCACACAGCACCCCAGCCTTCGCATGGTGGTCCCCTGGTTAGAAGGGTTGAACGCCCTGGCATTGCTTCTTCTGGGCACATATATATCTCAGAACTAATCATTGCCTTCTGGTTTTCTAAGGCAGTGGTTCTCAACCAGTATGTCGAGACACACTGGTGTGTTACCAAGGGGTGGAAGGTGTGTCACCAAAAATTTGACATGGCAAGCCTATGTTTTCTGTAACAGGCACATGTGCTTGCTGCTTGAGGAGAGTGCTGAGTAAGGAGCTGGTACTTAAAATTCCTCATCACTGCTCCCTGTTGCTGCTTTTCCCTCAACCCTGGCAATGACTGCCACCACCAATCTAAGCCAGAAATGTTGCAGGCATGCTGTATTCTGCCACACCTCTCTCCCCCCCCCCCCCCCCCCCCCCCTTTCCCAGTTTCTTCGCATTTCAGTTTTTCTCTGTATGCTTGTTTATAATTTATGGTCTTTTATTCTGTATTAGATAAGAATCAATCTGCTTGCTGCATGTTTGACAGAGGGGAGGGATTCTGCTAACTAGGATGTAGATTTTGTGCAGGAATCTAGAGCAGCGGTTCTCAACCAGTGTGTCACCAAGCACTGGCAGGTGTGTCGCGGCTCCCATTGTCCCACTGCTCCACTTGTGCTTCCCTTCTCCTCAGGGGCGGGGCCAAAGAATGGAGAGACCTGTGCACCACCGCCAGAGGCGGGGCCGAAGAGCGGAGAGACCCTGCGCACCGCCGGAGGCCAGGCCGATGGCGGCTGGAGAGGCTTTGCACGCCGCCGGAGGTCAGGCCAGTGGCGGCTGGAGAGGCGTTGCACGCCGCTGGAGGTCAGGCCACCAGCGGCTGATAAGCGGAGGCCAGGCTTATTGGGCCAAACAATGAGAATAGGCTCCATGTGAGCTTGTATGCGTCTGTGTGTGTGTGTGTGTGTGGTAGAATGGATGCCTGGGTGCATGAGTGGCAGCTTTGTGTGTGTGTGTGGTAGAATGGGTGCATGAGTGAGAGCTTGTGTGTGTGTGTGTGTGTAGTACAATGGGTGCATGAGTGGCAGCTTTGTGTGTTTGTGTGGTAGAATGGGTGCCTGGATGCGTGAGTGGCAGCTTTGTGTGTGTGTGGTAGAATGGGTGCGTGAGTGGCAGCTTTGTGGGTTGTGGTAGAATGGGAGCAAGAGCATTTGTGTGTGATTTAGAGCTTGTATGTACATGACAGAGCATGAGTGTGATTGAGAGTGAGACTGGTTAGAGGTGATTTGTTTCTGTGAGAGAGAGACAGACTGGTCAGAAAGATGACTGGTGTGTGTGTGTTTGTGTGTGTGTGAGAGAGAGAGAGACAGACAGACTGATCAGGGAGGTGACTGGTGTGTGTATGAGAGAGAGACAGACTGGTCAGGGACGTGACTGGTGTATGTTTGGGAAATACAGAGGGGGTAGATTTTCAAAGAGGTACACGCGTAGGATACGCGCGTACCCCCCGAAAACCTATCCCAAATCCCCCCCGCCGTGCCGAGCCTATTTTGCATAGGCTCGGCGGCGTGCGCAAGTCCCGGGGCTTGCATGGAGAGGCATGCCAGGGGGCGTGTCGGGGGGGCGAGGCGGTCGTGACGCGGCGTTTCGGGGGCATGGTGCAGGCGACGCGATGTTTCAGGGGCGGCGCCGCGGGCGTGTTTTTGGCCCGGGGGTGTTCCGGGGGCGTGGCCGCGCCCTCCGGAACAGCCCCCGGGTCAGGTGATGGTGTGCCAGCAGCCCGCTGGCGCGCGCAGATTTATGTCTGCCTCCAGCAGGCCTAAATCCAGCGATAAAGGTAGGGGGGATTTAGATAGGTCCGGGGGGGTGGGTTAGGTAGGGGAAGGGAGGGGAAGGTGAGGGGAGGGCGAAAGAAAGTTCCCTCCGAGGCCGCTCTGATTTCGGAGCGGCCTCGGAGGGAACGGAGGCAGGCTGCGCGGCATGGCGTGCGCAGCTGCCCAAAATCGGCAGCCTTGTGCACGCCGATCCCGGATTTTAATGGATACGCGCGGCTACGCACGTATCTATTGAAATCCCGCGTACTCTTGTTCGCGCCTGGTGCACGAACAAAAGTACGCGCTCGCACAAAATTATAAAATCTACCCCAGACTACTCAGGGAGGTGACTGGTGTCTGTGTGAGAGAGAGACTGGTCAGGGAGGTAACTGGTGTGTGTGTGTGTGAGAGAGAGAGTCAGAGATTGGTGTGTGTGTGTGTGAGGAAGATATACTAGCTAGGGAGGTTACTGGTCTGTATGAGACAGAGACTGGTTGTAACTGGTTGTGGCCCTAAGGAAGAGGATTGTGAGGACAGACCTTCAGTAGTCACTGCTGCTTCTGGTGAGTGCTATTGGCCTGCAAGGGAAAGGAGTAGGAGAGTTGATGGAGAGGTAAGTAAAGGCAGCTTTTTAAGTTTATTTTCTTGATTGACTGCCATTTTAATTATTGGGTATTATGTGATGTGTCTGCTGTTTTGAAATATTTTATTGATATTTGGACAATTTTTAATAATTTTTATGAGTTTTTAATTGTTGGATGTTATTCTGTTCATCAGCTGTTTTCTAACATTTTTTTTAATTCTTTATTGAATTTTCAATAATGTTATTACAAAATAATTTGCAATATGAAATTTCAGAATATGCATATACTCCAATGTACTTCACAAATAAGAGTAATTAAAGAAGAAAGGAAATATCTTATACTTACATATACATATTCTATATATACTATAAAAAAAAAAGAGAAGCAGTTACATTTTTATGAGCACTATCACAAGAAATTACTAATAGAAAAAAGTAAGTTGTTCTCTTTTTAATTTAATCAGCCGGTGCAACATTCCCAAGTAATGACTTAAGATAATCTGGCTTGGTGAATTAATAATTATGCCCTTTAAGTATAACTAAACATTTGCATGCATATCTAAGTTGAAATTGTCCACCTTTTACAATTACTTCATTTCTTAATGCTAAGAATTTCTTCCTTCAAAATTGTGTTACTCTTAACGAGATCTGGGAAGATCCAGATATTTTGACCATAGAATGTTTTTTCTCTATTTCAAAAGAAGAACTTCAGGACATTTTCTTTGTCAGAGACAAAAGCAAATTTTGCCAACATAGGGCGTTATTTCTAAGGCTATCGCACGCTTGCGCAGGGGACATCGGGGCCGATTCCGTGAAGATGGCGCAGACAGTGAAAAGGTAAGGAGCCTTTTCGCTGCCTATTTCGCGCCGAATAACTACACCTTTTACGATGTAGTTATTCGGCGCGTCACTGGCAGCGATCGCCGGCTAGCACAGGACCGCCCCCCCCCCCCCCCCCCCCGTTTTGCCCCCCGCCCCCTGTTACCACTGGATTTTCTAAGTTCTGCGAACTTAGAAAATCCACCCTCTTTTTTCAGTATTCAACTCCTCCTGTGATTTCTGAAGAAACTCCAAAAATATCTAGAGGTATCCCAGCAATAGATTTGTGTTTATTTAATTCATCATTACTCATCATTATTTGATCTGTATCTTTTTTCTTTGTTGTTGTATTTATATAGAAAGCTTTTACAATCGTGGGCATACATTGCTCAGGTATCTTTAGTATCTGTATAATATAATTCCTAAATAGTTCTACTGGACTCAATTTATCCAGAATAGGAAAATTAATAACCCTGAGATTTAAAGAACGAGAATAATTTTCTATATTTTCAAGCTTTTTCTGAAATTCAACTTCTGATTTTATTTGTTCAGATTGTATTTTTTTCAGCTTGAATCAAGCGTTCCTCCATATTATTAATTTCCTTTTGCTGAGATTCTATAGTTTTGGTGTTTCTTTTCACAACTTTATTGGTTTCATTAACTGCTTCTGTTAATTTCATAATAGATGAATCCAGTTTGGCCATATAATTCCATAACGTATCCATAGTTATAGGGGCTGGTCTTACTATTACATCTCTAGTATTTTTTACTTTAAGTTTTTTCTCAGTATCTTGACATATATTGTAATCTGAACCTTTATCATCTTTTGATGTACTCTCTTCAGTTGGAATTAAAGGAAAACTGGCAGCTCCTCTTGAATCTGATGTTGACAAAGATATTTGCAGGCCTATTTCACTAGGTATCTCTTTAGTTCCTTTTATTACCTCATCACCCTTCTCCAGGTTTCTTGAGTCAACTTGAGATATATCTGGTTTTCCCTGGGGTGTCACCCCTTCTTTTCTAGGCGGCGATGGCATTTCCGGTGCCCCCGGACTTAAAGTGATGTCTTCGACCATTAGAGGTGGTCCCTGGTCTGATTCTGCCCCTATCGTGGTCTCCTCAACGGGGGCTATTTGAGGGGCTCCTAACCATTCTGCCACAGTCCTTTGGCTCTACTCAACAATTGGGGTACTAGAGGAAGGCCTTATTTTGGCCTTTCTCTTGGTGTGGGGCATTCTACCTCACACCTTGAAGCAATAACAGGATCTGGTTACGGAGAGAAGAACGTTTCCTTACTTATAATAAGACTGCTTCTCTTGAATGGAGGACTGAGGAGTTTAAGTAATTCCAGTATAAGTATAAAGTTATGCCTACCAGAGGCTGGATCTATTTCGAATCAGTCAGGAAATCAGTCTATTTAATCAGCGATAAAAGGAATCATAGTTTCTGAGCTCTTCCAAGCAAATCCAGGCGAATCCAGTCAAAGCCGCGCGCCTACGGCAGCTATGCACCAAAGGAGGGCCACTTTTAACCACCGCTTCCGGCCCCTCCTTATGACATTCTCTCAATCAATTGGTCGGTGCTTGTACTCATCAGGGCAGACTCTGGTCTACCCCCGGACTTTCCTCCACCGCACCTGCAAACACCCGAAGCAGCAATGTAAAGGCAACGAACAGTTCAGAAATAGATTCTAGTCTCACCAGGTAATATTCTCCTCTGCCTCCTTGTAACATTTATTAGTATAGTTTTACAATTATTTCTAAGTGGGTATCTATAGCAGCTTGGCTTGCTCTGTTTTTCTAATAGGAGATGTATTAGTGTTTAGGGCCTGGTTAAATATTTGTAGTGGTAAATTACTGTCTTTTCATAAGGAGGGGTATTGTGCCTGCCAGTAAAGAGAGTTTGTTTTGCTTTTACTGAGATGTCATCAGAACCAGAATATCATTTTTTGTTTGGTGAGTTCTGCTCTGCACCGATTTTTGGGGGTCGAGGGGGTTCCCAAAGATGCAGAATGTATATTTACATTTTGCCCCATGATGATCACATGTTCAGTGTGTCACGCATGTAAGAACCATCTGTCAGGTGTGTCCCGGCTGAAAAAAGGTTGAGAACCACTGATCTAGAGCAGTCTGGCTTGCTTTGTTTTTCCAATAGTAAGTGTACTGTGTTCTATATTTACAGTCTTACTTTTTTCATAAGTAAGATTGTTGCTGTTCAAGTCCTGGGTGTTAGTACTCTTATGGTATGGCTGGTATGCTATATTTATTTTATTTATTTATTTATTTATTTGTGTGTTTTTATATACCGAAGTTTGGAACAGGCCTTCACTTCGGTTTACAGAGAAAAACAACTTGTTACAGCAAAATTTCATAACATATGAAACATATACTCATATATTCATGGCATAAAAACCAGTGTTACATTCATGATATATTCATAACATAGAACATTGAAAGTCATAGCATATATGGAACCAGATATAAATATCAATTATAATGTCTAGATAGCTTGTATATAAATTGATCTTTAATTTTACTGTAAGTAGCTTGTTATAAAATTAAATTTTACTATGCAGATTTACTAAAAAGCTTTAACTTTACTATAATTAATATGGAGATATTATGATATTTTATAGTTACATTAATTTTATTAGCAGATGGGTTGGAAATTGGATATGTTTTACTTTACAGGCAGATTTGTTACATTTAACTTTGTTAGCAGAAGGGTGGATATTAGGTACAATTTTTCTTTATAAGCAGATTTGGTAAATGGTGGTTAATGTTGGGTTTGTAATGTTTAATTGTCTGGATTTTTTTCAGTGCTAAGGTTTTTACTCTTGTGAGTATTTGGCTGAGATTTTGTTAGTCAATGCCGTCTTTGTAGGTTTGTTTAAATAGGAATGTTTTGAGTTGTTTTCTGAATAGTTTCGAGTCGTTTTGTAATCTTAGGTTTTCAGGTAGTGAGTTCCACTGTCGAGGTCCGGCTATTGAAGCTGCTCTTTCTCTAGTTGTAGTAAGTCTAGCAGTTGTTACTGGTGGTATGGTGAGCAGAGCCTTGTTCGCTGATTTGGTGACGCGCTGTGGGATATGTTTCTGGAACATGGTGTTTAAGTATTCTTTTTCATTGTTGTATATGTCTTTGTGTATTATGGTAAGTAGCTTGTATTCTATGCGTTTAACTACGGGCAGCCAATGTAGTTCCTTGAGTACTGGGGTAATGTGTTCCGATCTTTTGTGGTTGGTGAGGATTCTCGCTGTGGAGTTCTGCAGTAGCTGGAGAGGACGTGTGGTTGATTTTGGTAGACCTATTAGTAGTGAGTTGCAGTAGTCGAATGTTGAGAATATTAATGATTGAAGAATGGTTCTGAATTCTGGTTGGTTTAGGAGTGGTTTTAGTCTCTTGAGTATTGAGAGCTTGTAGAATCCTTCTTTGGTTTTCATGTTTATATGTTTTTTTAATCTCATTTCAGGGTCGAGCCAGATTCCTAGGTCTTTTACGTTTTCATTAAGCTTGATCATGGATTTATCGATTTGGTTTGATACCTTCTGTTGGTTGAGTTTTTTGTTTTTTTTCAAGCAGTATACATTCGGTCTTTTCTGTGTTGAGGCATAGATTCATGTGATTTAGAGTGTTTTTTATTGTGGAGAGATGAGTGGCGGCTAGTTTGAGGGCATTTTCAACAGTGTTTGTTATGGGGATGAGTAGTTGAATGTCGTCTACGTACATATAGTAAGTGATGTTGAGGCTTGACAGTAGGTGGCATAATGGGAGTAAGTATATGCTGAAGAGAGTGGCGGAAAGGGCTGAGGTACTCCGGTATTGAGAGGAATTATTTCAGAGGTGGCGTTATTAATGTTTACTTGGAATGATCTTTTAGCAGGTTTTCATGGTATTTCACAAAGTGGTTGGCAGGGAAGGACTTTGAAGTACTATTACTGAGGGGAAACCAAAATATGAATATATTTATGGTGAGTTGAAAGGGGAAATTTCCTAACTCTGCTATGTATAAACTCCAGACAAGGTCAGAACTTGCTGAGATTGACAATGAAATGCATGAGAGTTTGTCTGTTTCGAAAAAATGTGTGCTGTATATGTATATCCGTCCCAGATTTCTCACTGATACAGTAAGCAAAGATTAACATTTTTGTGAAAAAAATTATTAATATTTTATAAGCAGTTATTAAAGTTGAAAGAATATTTTATCTTTCTCCTGCATTATTTTCAAAAATAAAATATCTAGGAATTTTTTTTTAATATATCTGTTAAATGTAGTGTGTAATGTGTCATGCACTTGAGTATCATCTGTCGGGTGTGTCATGACAGAAAAAAGGTTGGGAACCACTTTTCTAGAACAAAGGTTCTCAGTCTATTCCTCAATATCTACCCATCCAGTCTTGTTTTCCAGGATATCCACAACTGATATAAGAACATAAGACATTGCCATACTGGGTCAGACCAAGGGTCCATCAAACCCAGCATCCTGGTTCCAACAGTAGCCAATCCAGGCTACAAGTACCTGGCAAGTACCCAAAAACTAAGGATATCCCAGACTACTGATGCCAGTAATAGCAGTGGCTATTTTCTAAGTCAACTTGATTAATAGCAGGTAATGGACTTCTCCAAGTCCTTATCCAAACCTTTTTTAAACCCAGCTACACTAACTGCACTAACCACATCTTTTGGCAACAAATTCCAGAGTTTAATTGTGCATTGAGTGAAAAAGAATTTTCTCCGATTAGTTTTAAATGTGCTACTTGCTAACTTCATGGAGTGCCCCCTAGTCCTTCTATTAGCTGAAAGAGTAAATAACCAATTCACATTTACCCGTTCTAGACCTCTCATGATTTTAAAGACCTCTATCATATCCCCCCTCAGCTGTCTCTTCTCCAAGCTGAACAGTCCTAACCTCTTTAGCCTTTACTCATAGGGGAGCTGTTCCATCCCTTTTATCATTTTGGTTGCCCTTCTCTGTACCTTCTCCATCGCAACTATATCTTTTTTGAGATGTGGCAACCAGAATTGTACACAGTATTCAAAGTGTAGCCTCACCATGGAGCGATACAGAGGCATTATGACATTTTATATTTTATTCACCATTCCCTAATTCCTAACATTCTGTTTGCTTTTTTGACTGCCGCAGCACAATGAGTCGACGATTTCAAAGTATTATCCACTATGACACCTAGATCTCTTTCCTGGGTGGTAGCTCCTAATATGGAACCTAACATCGTGTAACTATAGCATGGGTTGCATGGCCTCCATTTTATGTAAATCTACCTCATGTATATTCATTCTAAATGTCCTAAAAACCAAACAGACTGGACAGGTCCCGAGGACTGATTTAAGGACAACTGTTCTAGAAGTAGGAGGTCATTACATGAGACTCCAAGGAGGTAGACCAGGAGTAGGCAATTCCAGTTGAGTTCCCAAGCCGGTTGGGTTTTCAGGGTATTTACACTGAATTTTCATGAAATGCATTTGTATGCACTACCTTCATTTCTTGCAAATGCATCTCATGCATTGTCATTGAAGATATCCTTGAAAACCTGACTGGCTTGCGGCACACGAGGATCAGAGTTAACTTCCCCTGGGAGAAACTCAGGCATAGCATAAAAATATATGTATTAACAGAAAGAGTGGTGGATTCATGGAATAATCATCCAGTGTAAATGGTATTGGCCAAAACAGCAGAATTTAGGAAATCATGGGTTAAACACGGAGAATGTATGGATGCGACGAGGAAGTGTTGGCAAAGCCTGAGATTGGTTAGGCTGTGCAGTATTGCATCAGGAATGTGCAGACTGGATGGGCCTTATCTGCTATCATTTTCAAAGTTTATGGGTAAATCTCTTTTAAGTTAACTTATTCTCTGCCATAAACAAAATCACACATCCAACATATTGGACTACAATCATATCTGACTCCAGTAGGTGGCAGCAACTCTCCACAGTTCCTTAGTGGTATTGTAGTGTTATATAGATGGATATCAGGGTACAATTGTCAACATCTAGAACAGAAAAAAGAAATTTCAGCATTATAACATAGAACAAATCAAATCTCATACAAAATGAGAATGCAGAAAATCTCCCCTGTAAAGCTGAAGCAGGTCAAGCCAATAAGACTATATCTAGTCTGGGCACTGATTTTGGCAGAACTGCTAGACAAATAGGGAAAAAACTTTCAGAAATCTCCCCACAAAAATCGAAAATGCAAATTCCTTTATGCTTCAAGTAGAAGAAAAAGAAAATCAGAGATACAGAGCCAGAAACTGTTAGCAAACAGAGGGCATTGTGAGTAACCATCTCAGCTGGTTACTCACAACCAGCAACCTTTAATCTGGATAGGCAGCAGCTCTACTGATCAGCCAAAAGAAGACACTTCTTTCGACTGTAGTCGAGTCAGGTTTGGGTAACTTTATTGGCATGACAATTTTACAAGTATTGCCAAAGAAATATATAGAGTGACTAAAACAAAAGGGTAATCTAAACAGTACCTTCCCCACCCCCATGGAAAAGACTTTCTCCTGCTGTCCTGGCTATGACTGGTGGGGTGTTAAAGGTTGCTGTGTTGCAAGGCCTCTAGATGGAGCCTTAGAGGTTGTACTGCTCAATGCCCTCTTCAGTACTGGTTCTCCTATACAGGAATGGGTTCCGGAACCTACCCAGCAAAGTCTCCAAGGGGTAGGGAGGAGAAGCAGGAAAAAATTTAGGATAATCGTCTGGAGGGCTGATGTTATCTTAGAAATAAACAATTCCTGATGAGAAGTTTAACAAGTTTATTTTTACCAAAAAGAAAAGGATTAGAATTAATCTTGTAAACAATACAAGTATTCAGGTCCTTTAGCATGAACCATTGGAATAATATTTCAACAAATTTTGGTTTGGCCAACGTTCTCTCTACCTAGCTTGATGGAAACTCTACCTGGGCAACAACATGCTAAGTGGAGAGAATGTTGGCCAAATCTCCTCTTGGAGTGAGCGTCCTCACTCCGACGGCCAGCAAATCTGCACTAGAGACCACTGTTCTGTCCGTAGGTCTCATGTGGAATGCGAAAGTGGCCCCCAACCCCCGACGCTCATACCTAATCCCCACCCCGAGTTAGTAGGTAGCCCTCCCATAGGGATTCAAATACCTATGTAGGGCATAGGCACTATGATTTGCGAATTTATCGCACGCGGTAAAGTGCTTGGAAAATGAGGCCCTATGTTTGATACCTTTCTTTCATGCAACTGGAAACATATCATCTCATCCCCCACGCACAAGATAGGCAACTGCCTGGACCTAGTATTTGTTAACCCCTCAGGCTTTCACATAAATTATCTTACACTAACATATCTGAAATCCTTGGAGTTACCACTTCCTTATCAACTTCGCCCTCAAACCCAAATCTTGCGATCAAATCGCTCATGGAAACAGTATCACAATCATGTAATGTCATATAGACCCTGTATCTCTTGCAACCAACCTCACTCTGATCCTAGACAAAATCTTCTGTAATTCACTAAAGAACTCTTAGATCTCTGGAACTCCTCCCTTATTTCAACAGTCGACAAACTGGCCCCTCTGAATCCATACTCAACTAAAAGAATAAAATCCGCACAATGGTACAGTACAACACTTCAAACCCTAAAACGTGAGCTGAGAAAATATGAGAGAAAACAGAGGAAAGACGCAACCCACATAAATAAAACCCTGTACAATGACAAACTGACATCATATCAAGAGGCCATTAACGCCACAAAGAAATCCTACATATATAAAAAACAGTCAGCCTCATGAAACAGTCCCAGAGAATTATATACCTCTATTAAGAAGATAATCAAACCAAGCTCGACCTCTTCCACTCTTCCTCCCACCAACCCAGAGATGAACATTGCTGAAATGTTTGCCACTCACTCTACCAACAAAACAGCAATTGTCATTAGCACCTTTAACAAGTCAACTTACGAAGAAGCCGACTGTGATCCGAAAATTCAAGGCCCAACCTGGGAATGCTTTGATGACATTACAACCGAGGATACCACTAAGATCATTGACAACCTGAAACCTCGTCCAACCTCCTTAACCCATGCCATACATCCCTACTCAAATTGATCAAACTGGATATTGCTTCGTTTGTCACTAAATTCATAAACTCATCACTATAACATGGCGTCATCCCTGATATCTTAAAACAAGCCATAGTCTGACCCATAATTAAAAAACCAACAGCGGATCCAACTATCACATCCAACTATTGCCCGGTATCCACCCTATCTTTCATGGCCAAAGGACTAGAAACCTCAGTTCTCCACCAAATCTGCGACTTCATTAATTCAAATAATATCCACAATCAATACCAGTTCACATTCAGGAAACACCACAGTACCAAATTGCTACTTCTAACCAGCTTTGATACAATGAGATGCGGATTCGATTATGGCTCCTCGTTCCTCTTATGCCTACTTGACATCTCTGCCACATTCGACATGGTAAACTATTCCATCCTACTTTCAAGATTGTGCTCCTTCGGGATCACTGGTTCGTAGCTGGCCTGGTTCTCGTTTTACCTTAGCAACAGGACACAACAAATCCAAACTGAATCTTCACCTTCTGTTTGACACCTTTGAGCTCTGGAGTGCCCCAAGGGTCTGCTGTCTCTGCTGCACTGTTTAATGTTTATCTAACCTCACTTTGCCGCACCCTCAGTGACCTTGGAGTACACTATAAAATCTATGCAGATGATATCCTATAGTTTTATTCCTCTCAAGGAAACATGGGTTCTGACTGAAGCTTTCCTTAACAATTGCCTTACAATGATCCAGAAATGGCTACACAGTAATAAATTAGCTCTCACACATCTAAAATGGAAATCATTGTGTTATCATGCCATCCAGTCGTCAACACCCCCAACCATATCACTTTTGATTCTCATTCCATCTCCGTCTCCCAAAGCGTACAAAACTTGGGAGTTACTATCAACCCCTCTCTCTCTATGCGCAACCATATAATAAAAATTACCAACTCCTCCTTCTATAAACTATGCCCTGCTACATCACCTCAAGCCCCTACTCGAATATGCGGATTTCAAAGCGGTCCTTCAATCCCTTCTATTCTCAGGGATTGATTACTATAACGCTGTCCTGATACGCCTATCTCTATATGCCACTTGCCCACTACAAATCATACAAAACTTGGTAGCAAGACTCCTTACTAGTACTTCTAGGCGTGATCACATCTCTCTTGTTATCAAAATTCTCCACTGGCTTCCCATCTCCTACCAAATACAATATAAGCTTACAGTGATCATCCACTCTGCGATACATAACTTAAACTTCCCATGGCTCTCCTCAACAATCAAAATCCAGGCCCCCCCTCCCGACAGCTCAGATCATCCATCTAGATGCTACTAGTCTCCCTGCCTACAAAGCTTACCCATCCAGAGGAAATGTGCATTCTTCTCTGCCAGACCACTACTGTGGAATAGCCTACTAAAGGCAATAAGATATCCCTGAGAATGATCTTTCTTCAAAAGAGCCCTATAAATGTTACTCTTCAAGACAGCATTCCCCCCCAATCTAGATGACAATTGACTATCCACAACTTGTCCCCCTTCAGCTGATGCTACCTAGTCTTCCACCCCTCCCCTCTGACCCCTTAACTCAACCAATCTCATGCCCTTGATGCTTACCTTTCTTCTCCCCCCATAAGAATTTTGTATTGCCCTTCCCATTTTTCCAGTTGCTGTATATGTTTTATATTGTACCCTGCTGAGAACATCTATTTGTTCATTTTTGTACTCTGTTCTGAATGTAGGAAGGGCGGGTAACAAGTGCTTTTAAATAAATAAATACATACATTTGGTCCAAACATTTATTTTTAAACTATTTTTCCCAGGGGTTACATGGACTTGCCTACTGGGATTCACTTTTCTCTCCAGGACCCTCTCTCATAAACAAGCGAGAGGCAGAGGCTATCCCAGTATCCCTTGCTGCTGTCCCTGCTGTGCTCTGTGCTCTGATGGGGAGGGGGCTGTGCATCCTGAACCTGGGAGTTTGTCACTGCTGCAGGAGCTTGGTAAGTGCCCTCTGCTGCTTGTCTCCCCCCTCCCCCCACTACCTTTGTTTTAAATTATCTTAGTTTTGTTTTATTTTAATTTAATTTATTTTATTTTACTTTTGTGTCTGCTCCCAGGGGTAATAGGGTTCCTCATCCACATTACCCAGGTAGAGAGTCCATCAAGCTAGGTTGAGAGAACATTGCACAAATCTCATCTTGGAGTGAGTTTCCTCACTCCGAAGGCCAGCAAATCTTCACAAGAGACCACTGTTCTGTTCGTACGTCTCACTTTGAATGTCAAAGTGGCCCCTAACCCCCTACACTAATACTTAACCCTCACCTCGAGTTACTAGATGGGCCTCCCATAGGGATACAAATACCTGTCTAGGGAGGGGGCACTATAGCAAGTGTCTCTCTCTCTCTCTCTCTCTCTCTCTCTCAAGCCTTTCCACATAGCTGATATCGCAATTTGTGATACACATGCTTATTAGCATAAGGTACACCGCTTTTTGGTATCGCATGCATGAGGCCCTAAGTGTGTATGTATGTGTGTCTGTCTCTTTAGTGATGTCTCTGTTTCAGTAGAGATGTGTTTGTGTCTCTCTGAGTGGCATGTATGTGTGAATCTCTACGTGGATATGTGTTTTTTTCACGGAGTGGGTGTATGTGTGTCTCTCTGAGCAAGGGTGGTGGTGTGTGTGTGCATCTCTCTTTGAGTGGGGGGTTATTGTTTTTCTCTAAGTGTTTATGTATGTGTGTCTGTCTCTTTAGGGATGTCTATGTTTAAGTAGAGATGTGTTTATGTCTCTCTGAGTTGGGTGTCTGTCTTTCTCTCTGAGTGGCATGTATGTGTGAATCTCTATGTGGATATGTGTTTGTATGTGTGTCTTTCACTGAGTGGGTGTATGTGTGTCTCTCTGAACAAGGGTGGTGGTGTCTCTCTTTGAGCAGAGGTGTGTACCTCTGAGCGAGGTGTGTGCCTCTTTGTGAGCGGGGAAGTATGCATCTCTCTGAGTGGGGTGCATGTGTGTGTATCTGAATGGGGTGGATGTGTGGGTGTGCCTCTCTGAGTGAGTGTGTGTGTGTTTGTCTCTCTCTTTGAGTGGGGTTTGTGTTTGTATGTGTCTCTGTCTCTGAGTGGGGGTTTCTGTGTGTGTGTGTGTGTGTGAGTGTGTGTGTCTCTCTCTGAATAGGGAAGTGTATGTGTGTCTTTCACTCTGAGCAGGGTTTGTGTGTTTGTGTCTCCCTTTGAGCAGAATATGTCTTTGAGGATATATGTCTCTCACTCTGAGTAAGGATGTTTGTATGTGTATGTGTGTCTCTCACTCTCTGAGCAGTGCATGTATGTATCTACCTCTAAGTAGGGTGTGTGTGTATGTATGTATGTATATTTGAGTCTAAGTGGGGAGAGAGTGGGTATCTCTCTCGCTCTCTCTCTGTGCAAAGGTGTGTTTGTATCTCTCTCTTTATGAGTGAGTTGTATGTGCATGTCTCTCTCTTTGCGCCAGGGTGTATATGTGTGACTTTTTAAGAGTGGGGAGTGATGGGATTGAGTGTAGGTGTCTTTGTGTGGGGATGGGAGTAGAGGGTATTTGTGTCCTCACTCTGTCCCACTCACACCTCCTCATACACTCTTACTCTCTCTACTTCCCTCCCCTTTCTCACCTCTTTTCTCCGACCCAGCAGTGGCCAATCTTTCATGCAACAAGAGCCAAGAAATCAGAATGCACAGTACAAACAGCCTCATGTTTTCAACAGACAAGGGGTGTGGAGGAGAGGAGGAATATTCCATCCAACAACATCTCTCCTTCTGTCAATCCACCCACCCTGTCCCCACCGGTTTCTCTCTCAGTCCCATCCTGTTCTCAGCAGTCTCTCTCTCAATATCCCCACTAGTTCCTCTCTTTCTCAGTCCCCCAACCCTGGCCTACCAATCTCTCTCTCTCAATCACCTCACAAGTCTCTCTAAGTCCCTTCACCCTGTCACCCCAAGTCTTTCAGTCCTCCCACCTTGTTCCCAGCAGTGTCTCTTTCAATTCCCTTACCCTTTCCCCACCTCTCTTTCTCAGTCCCCCACCCTGTTCCTACCAGCGTCTATCTCGGCAGCCCCAGCATAACATTCCCTACACCACACAAGAGCAATGACAGAGGCTCAGTGGCTCCAAAATTAACATCCCTTCCCTACCCCATGTGCTCTTTTTCTCCCCTCTCATCCTCTGCCCACCACCCGTATCTCCCTGCCCCCACTCCTCTTGCTTTCTCTCTCTCTCTCCTTCTGATCCCTCCCCTCCAGTGCCCTCTCTGACTCTCTCGCATACACCTCCACCATTACCCCGTCTGACTCTCACACACCAGTCTCCACTCCCCCAACTTTTACTCCTTTTCAAGTTACTCCCACCAAAAGCATTCATGCTTACACTATCCCACCTCCCATGTGCCTCTCAAATACTTCCCCCTTCAATCACCATCTCTAACTCTCTCTCCACTCCACATCCATCATCCCTCTAACTTCTAATCTCCCTCCACCCTCTCGCCCACCCCATCTTCTCTTCTGGCTGTTACCCTCTCTCTCTCTCCTTTCATCACTTCAAGCTCTCTCTCTCACCCTCCCTTTCACTTCCACTACCTACAGCTCTCCATTACCCATCCTCACCCTCCTTCCCTCTCTATTCATTCCTTGGCTCCTTGGCTGTCACATCTGCTTATCACCACCTCTGCCCCTCCCTGACACTATTTCTGGTTTTTCATCTCCCCCCGCCACCACCATCACCATCACCACCACCAAATCACCATCTCTGGCTTTCATGCACACATATCCCTCCCCTGGTTTTCTTACAATCCCTCTAGCCTCTACTGTCTTTCCCTGTCCTTTTGAACTCCTTCGAACACCCCCCCCCCCCAATCCAATCCCTGGCTCTCTCATGCCCCTTCACTCTCCCCACATGGCTCTTATACAACACCCTATTCCACTCTCCATCCCTCTACTTCCCCCACCCAAGCCAAGGTCCCCTCATCCCTGTTGCTGAACAGATGGCAATGTGGACTTTGGGGAAGAATAAGGTGCCAGACAATCCAATTTGCTTTGCTGACTTCAGTGAAATGGGGAGGAAAACAATGCCCCCCCCTCCCCCCATCCCTCCATCTTCCCCACCACTCCTCCTTGTGCTCTTCCCCACAATTCTTGCAATATTATTCACCCCTTTTCACATCACTGTCCTCAGAAACTTCACCTCCACTAACATTCACTTCAGGCATTGTTCCCCCAAGTATTCATTATTTATATTCACCCCCTTTCTGTAAGCATTTAGTGCCCCCCCCCCCCCCCAATCCCTTGCCAGAAATTATTCTAGCCTGACTGTAGCTCTGGGTGACTCTCTACTCCAGGTAGCAGGTGGGCTAGGGGGTTTGGCAGGATGGTGAGGGCTGGAGCAGGTAGCTGGCTCTTCTTGGCTGTCCTGTCAGCTCCAGCCACGCCCCCTGTCCTCCACTGCTGCTAATTGCAGATGAAGTGGGGGGGGGGGGAGGAGGAAATAGAACAGAGAAAACCCTCTGATCTCTGCTCCATCCCCTCCCCTCTGTCTCTTCAGCAACTAGCAGCACTGTGAGGTCAGGAGAGGGGGGCTGGAGCAGCATGGCTCTTCTCTGCTCTGTTGTATTGTGCGCGCTTCCTGCTCCAGCCCTTCCCTTCCTGTCCTCTGTAGTGCTGCTCAGTTGCCACACGGCCAGGAGGGCAAGAGCCCCATTATGAACATGAAAGCGCCACAAACAAATTGGCCACCCTTGCTCCACCCCCTCTAACAGTGAGTGCTAGAAGCTGTGTGTTAAAACTGTGCACTGAAATGCAGCACACAGTTCCTTAATATACAGGTTAAAAAATATTTTACTCCAGATGTAGTAAGCTAATGGTACGCTAATGCATCGCGAGTTAAAAATGTACACTGACTGTAAGATGTGCACATAAACCAGAGATAAAATGTGCGCTCAGCACAGACTGAATGCATTTTAAACATATGGGAGTCTCAGCTGTAATTTATGTTTACAAAAGTCATGTTTTCTGTTCATAAATCCCGATTAAAGGTCCCAGTGGCAGAATTTTGGCTTCTGCCCGTAGAATGTCACAAGTATGAGAAACTTTACTCCACCTCTAACCAGGAATAAAATTTCCAGTGCTAAGAAAACCTGGCACATCTCTCCACATTGGAAGGTAATAGTTAATGCATTCATTAGCATGGGATTTCTATAAGATGGCCCTACACAGAACGCACAGTTTTACAGATGCATATTTTGTGTGTAAAACTCCTTGCTGCACTGGGAGTAACATTTGCACACAACCAAAAGTAAAACTGTGCTCTGCTGAATACACCTTATTGATTCAACCTCATAATAAAGATATGGATAAAAAAACCCAAATCTTTAGTGATTTATTTTTAATTGTTCTGGAATGGTCTTGTGTGAAAGTGTTGTCTGATTATGTGATTAAACTATTGGATATTTAGTTCTGCTATGGCATAATTACAAATGAATTGTTTTGGAATTTTGCCTGTGATAACCACAGGCTTACCAGTCTGATTGATAGCTCTCTGCTTCAACGGCAGGGGAAAAAAAACAAAAAAAAAAAACAAAAAACTGATGCTTCACGCATATCCTGCATAGCTTCAACGACAGGGGTGAAGAAAAAAAGGATTCGCAATCACAAAGCGAGGAGTAGCTGGCTTGTTACGGCGGTTACTACCCCAAACCAAATGTGCCTGATACTTCACTTTAAATGCATATCCAGCATGGCTCTCTGCTTCAACGGCAGGGGAGAAGAAAAAAAAACCAACAAGGGCTGTACAACATAGTCTAGGTAAAACAAATAAGCATGGGTGTAGCTTGCTTATTGCGGCGGTTACTGCCCCTACTACCCCTAACTAATCAAGCTAGATATTTCACTTGGATGCAGCTCCATCACTGCTCTCTACATTAATGGTGGGGGTGGAAGGGGAATAGAACAAGGAGCTAAGAGAAACAGATAAGAATGAGAGAAAAAATGTGTGAGGCTTGCTGGGCAGACTGGATGGGCCATTCGGTCTTCTTCTGCCGTCATTTCTATGTTTCTATGTTTCTATGATAGTGTAGGGCCCCACTTGGATCCTTATGAAGGTGTGGCCTTGTATTCATTTAGAAAAGGAGAGAGGAGCAAACTATGTACACCAAAGCACTCTCTTGTGAGGCTGCTGCAATGGTTGTTTCTTGTGTCTGTTATCAGAAAGATTCTTCTAGAAGAATTGTAGATTTTTGATTTGAAAGTCTAAGGCAGGGGTCCCCAAACTGTGGGCCAGATTCTGCCCAGAGAGTTCAAGTTTCTGACTCACCATTTTTTTCCTTTTGGTAGCTGGATCCGGCCTGCAGAAGAAAGATTTTTTTCCTTGGGGGGTTTTCCCCCTTTAGGGGCAGTGGCAGCAGCAAGATTGGTGGGGTTTCCCAGGCCCCACCAGCGGCACCGAAATTCAATGAAAGAGAGGCTGGAGGGGTTTCCCAGGCTCTGCCAGCAGAACCAAAAGACGACAAGTGTGACAACCGATGAAAGGCTGGCAGGGAGGCCTGGCCCCACCAACAGAGTCACGATGCTGGAAACAGGTGCTGGTGAGGAGGCTAGGCCCCATCAGAGGAGCCAGGGTGCTGGAAACAGAGGCTGACAGGGAGGCCAGGCCTCATCAGTGAAGATCAAGGTGGGTGGGGGATATGTGAGATGGAAGGGAATAAATTAGAGGGAAATTGGGAAGGAGGTGAGAGACAGAGTATGGGGTAAAATAAGGGAGAGTCCATGAAAGGAGGGAGGTGGACAGTGAAGGGAGGTGATGGGGGTGAATGAGAAGGGAAGGAGGTGAAATGTGAGTGAAGAGAGAGGATGAGTTGAAGTTAATAAGGGCAGCGAAATTAACCTGAGTGAAGGGAGAGGATGGGGATGATAAAGAGGGGAGAGTGAGGGAGGGAAGGGAGGTGAAAGATGGAAGTTAAGGAGGGGAAGTCAATCAGAAGGAATGAATGGATGAGAGGTGAAAATAAGAAGTATGGGGTGAAAAGGAAGGGAGGGAAGTAAAAGACAAAGGGAGGAGATGTGTGAGAGTGAAAGAAGGGTGTGAGGTGAGAGTGAAATATGGAGGAGAGGAGGGTGTGGGAGGGAGAGCAACAAACACACACACACACATCTATACCTCAGGGGACAGAGTTGCCTTCTTTAGAGAAATCTATAAATATTATAACTGACATTTATGGGGATCCTCAGCTCAGCTTTCTTCCTTTGCCAGCATTTCAAATCAATGATAGGGCCTTCTCCACTTTCTACCCCCTTGGTAGTTTGAAGTGTTCTTGATGGTCCTTCCTCTGAAAGGTTTGGAGACCACTAGTCTAAGGAGGTGGAGGAGTGTTATTTTCCAATCCCCTCTTTCCTGGCTCAATTCAATGTGACATGTATTTGTGGAGATTTAAGAGATTGTTTGATCGATTTTACCTTTAGAGGTCAGAGAAGATTCTTTACTCTGGATCTTCAAATATATTTTTCCACCCATTTTCACTTTTTGTTTGAGAACTTTTTAATTTCTCATCCGGTATCCAGAGTAAGCAGGAGAGAGAAGTGGCAACCACAAGGTGCTTATTTACAGCAAAATAACCATCCAGTATACACCAGAAAGTCAAGGAGGTACTTAACCAGTTGAAAAGAGAAACAGAGGGAGTGGAAGCAAAGAAAAGAATCCAACTAGCACTTCAGTATTACTCCGGTACCTTTTACAAGGAACTCTAATAGTATCCGTTGCACATTGTCCTGATAGCTGGTGGAGGCCCTAAATTTTGGATAAGAATAAGCGGGACCCCAGAAACAGATGAGGGATCACACAGTTGCTGATTTGTTTCTGGATTATGGATTTATCGATGTCAGATTCCTTTTATTGCATAAGTGCTTCAGTAAAGGCTTTATTTTAGAAAACCGATCAAGTATCCCTCTGGTTCTTTTATGTGCATTTAATAACTAATGCACCTAATGCCTTGGGTCCTGAAGGATATCCTCTCCCATCCCCTGACAAAGAATCCACTGGATAGGGCTTGAAGAGAATGTATTAGGCCTGTGTATGTGACTTAGCCCCAGCATCTGTTGTAACTGACCCCGTGGACCTCAGGGTTACAGTAAAGTGGCTTTTGCCAGACCTTAACAAAGCTTGATTTTGATTTTACAGCCCTTTGGAGTGGGATGTACAGTATATATAACATTCATTATTTCAGGTGGTCGCAGCAACAATCTCAAGTCTGTGCTGCTTTGCAAGCCCTTCAGCGGCAGTTAGGACCCACCCATGTGTCAGGGTTGGTACAACCCCCCTCACTCTGTTCTCGCCCCCCCCCCCCCACCACCACCACCACTCTAGATCCCTTTCACCTGGCTGTGGCTAGCTGTGCTTCCTAACTCTTTCTGCTTTAGCTGAATGATGCACTTACTGATCTTCTATAGCCACGCCTCTCCTTCTGTACAACAGATTGATAACTCTCGTTGGTTACACAGCAAGGTTGAGAGTCTAGGCGTACAGTAGATAGATTCACTGAGATAAAACGGAGAAATGTGATAGCCACCAGCCTTACCAAGATCAAGTAGTGCAATAAAATTGCTCTTTAAAAATAAAAAATTCAAAGAGTCTCCTGGATTGGCAGGATTGCAGTTGTTAAAATGAACAATCTCCCTCCGCTCATATTTTTTTATATGTTCCACCCAAATTTTTTTATTTTTTTTTTTTTTTTTTTTTTAGAAACTCAAAAAATGAATTTCTAGCTTTTATTTGGCAAGACAAAAAAAAAGTTAGAGTTGGTTATTTGGCCCTGGTGATTTGCATGTATTACTGGACCATGCTGCTGAAGAGAGTCATATTCTGCACTAATAATAGGATCTCAATGGAAAGAGAACTTCGCGTTGTCAAAACCTTTTTGCTAAGCCTCTTTGGCCTGTAAAAAGTTGAGCAAATTGCTCGCTAAATTTCCCCCTTTCATTTCTGTGGTTTTGGTTGTTGTCTCGGCTATGAAGAAGTTATCATCCTTGCCCTTTCCTCTCTCTCTTCGCTTTGGAGTAATCCTGACTTTCCTTGTCATTTTTCATAGATACATTTTCCACTGTGGTTCTCAGGATGTCTGTGTAGAACTAGCGAACGCTTTGGGGATACTTCCTTTTTTTTCTTTGCATGCTATTTAGGAGAAATTTGATCTTAATAATATTCCTATTTTTCAATATTTACGGCTTAAGGAGTGGGCCATTAAAAAACCAGTGAAAACAATGTGTGGTGGAGGGGGTGACAGTTTTTGAAAAATTGGACCGAAATGCTTCTAGGAATAAAAGTTTGATTTCTTTTATCTATAAAATATTATTGAATGCTGCTTTTAAGGTACTTGATAACCTCAAGGAGGGTTGTGTTTTGTCTGAAAATGAATGGGAAGGTTATATAAAGGGAATTCCATTGGTACTTCTATCCTGGATAATAGGCATATCATTTTTTGATTGTTGGCCCTATGCCCCTGTGAAATTATATAAAATGGATTTTAAAAAGGATCTTCTTTGTTGGAGAGATGTGGGGGATGGGGATTTTATGTTTGGCGGGAGTTCCCTGTTATCACAATATTTTGATCAGAAATTATTTGGTGGTTTTATAAGATTATCAAAGTAAGAATCGTTCTGGACCCAGCGATGGCATTGTTGAATTATAATTTATCAGCTCATTATGCTGATGCCGTTAAGCATCCTACATTCATATGTTCATATGTTGGTAGAGGAAAGGCATCTTAGTGCTTTGCTTTGGAATTCACCATCCAAACCCTCTTTATCCTTGTGAATTCAAAATTTGTGGCATGTCTGTGATATGGAACAGTTAACTCATCAGGTTATGATTCCTAGCCTTAGTCTCAAAAATCTGGAAGCCCTTTTTGGAGTCAATTAGTGAAAAAGACCTGGACCCTTGATTAGATGTATTGGCTTTTTAAAAATTGGTTTTGTTTTGTATGTATTGCTTAAAGTTAGACACAGTCTTATTGAAGGACTTGTCTATGTGAGGGAAAGGAGGAAGGGGGATTTTTTTCTTGAGGTTAATTTTTTTTTAATTTTTGGGAAACTTTCTTGCTTTCTCTGATTGTTCTTATTATTGTTAAGCTTCCAAATAAGGCTACTTTATTTATGTAACTTTTTTTTTTTTTTTACTATGTTTATGCCTATTGTCCTGCTTGTTTTCATCATGTTGGTATAACATTTTTTCAAAGAAAAGAAATACAGAAAATTATTTTTGTGGTGAAGACGAAAGCCATTTTAAAATCACAAAGGCATTGCATCTCAATATAGAAACTACATCTCTGGGCTGGCCTGTGGGCAGCGCTGCACGCCGATACATTGTACGACCTGGGTGTGATTACCAGTTTGGGTCTCCTGCGCTCCAGGTCAGCCGGGAGCATAGGAGACCAGAGTCCCGGGAGGGAGGGGAAGGGGATGTGTGAGGGGAGGGGTCATATTCATTGCACAATGGCAACACCTAGTGGCCCGAGTTAGGGCTCATATTTGCAGGATGCCAGAAAGAGCTGCAGTGTGTGGCCCCTCCCCCAGCTGAGAACTATCACTGCCGTGACTGGACTAAAGCAAGACGGGAAGGGATATAAAAGAAGGGAAAAACCGCCAAGCAGTCATAGATAAAGACTCAGGGCACCAGATTCCAGCCTTGGTTCCAACTGAGCCAGAAAACCCAAGCAGAGAAGGAAGAAACAGCCAGGCTCAATAAAAGGAAACTGTATTTTCTTCCTTGACATATATCACTGCATTTTCAGCTCAATACACCTGTTTACCTCTAATCTCTTTTTAAACATGCAGACAAAAGAAATGATGAATAGCATTTTCAAGAAATTATACAATCACTTGCTTCAAAATGTATTGAATTTATCCCATATCCAGTTCCATCAACATTCCACATCTAAAAAGCGATCAGATTTCTATTTCTTGTGACTACTTTGTAAGGACGAGAAAATAGTGAAAGGGAATTTGCCCGCCTTTCGCTTGGAACAGAGAGAGCATTTCATTGCAGGCAAATGGACGCCGCCCTCGGACTCCAGGATCACTGCAGTCTCCTGAGTTCGCTTTCCAGCTCACTTTTTTCCAATGGTCCTTCGAATTCAGACACCTGTAGAAACATAACAATGTGTGAGATCACCTGGTCATTTTTACAGCAGCATGAAGCGCCCCATGGAATGGTTTCTCAGCACCCCCCCCCCCCCCAAATCTCATTTGCTCAGAAGAGTAATTTTATTGCATTTTGCAGTATATAAGAATGCATAAATAAATACTGTAAATAAGAGCAGTTCTCCTGCTGGTGGCCAATTTGCTTTCTTATCAGATCATGTGGCTCCCTAGGATTTCAATGCAGGGATTTTTTGCCATAATAAAGGCAAAATTTGGGGGCAGCAGGCCTTTTAGCAGGGTCCAGTGCGAGGGACCACATAACTCCAGTTCCTCCATCCCTCCACTGGCTCCCTGTACAATGGCGTATCGAGTTCAAGATTGCAATGCTTATTTATAAACTGTTGAATAATTTGGACAATGCCTGGACAACCTCTATCTTATGGATTTATATACCACCTAGAACATTAAGATCATCTCAATAATGGGAAACCGGAGGTGCCTTCTATGTGCCATGCCCATGTTGTAGACCCTTGGGGAAAGGCCTTCTCCGTTGTTGGTCCTACTTTATAGAACTCCCTTCCTTGTTCACTGAGGGGTAGATGTTCAAAAGTTTGCGGGGACATACATGTGCGCGCGCTACCCAGTGCGCACACATGTACACCCGATTTTATAACATGCGCGCGCAGGGGCACGCATGTTATAAATCAGTCGGCGTGCTTAAGGGGGTGCACTCTAGTGCTCTTTGCATGCGCCAACGCCGCAGGCTTCCCCAGTTCCCCCTAAACTGACCTTCCCACCCTTTCCCCTAACCTTTCCCCCCCCTAGCCCTACTCTAACCCCCTCCCCCCCCCCCCCCCCAATTTCTTATCTAACCTTTTGCACGCACCGGCACGCAATCCTTCAACACAGCGGCAAATAATTTTCCCCACAGTTACAAAATGGGAAATGCCCTTTAGTGCAGCTGGTGCTTTATTTCACAATAGCGCAGAGCCATTTACTGCAAGGGCAGCCAGCTCTCTTTTAAAATCCTGCTTTTTGTGAAAACATTCTGCTGCTTAAGTTCCTAAAATGTTTTCCCGACCTCTACTAGTATTATAGAGACATTTATTATGAAAATATTTAATATCTTACACCCGGCCTCTCGGGAGAATCCTCTAGGATCAAAACATAAAAACCCTCTGAAGAATCAATCAGACAAGCAGTTTAAGAGATCTGCGTGTAAGTGTCCCCATTAAAACAGGGCACAGCATCCACTTTGGACAGGGCAGATACTTCAGAATTGCTTCAGCAAACAAAATGAAAAAACCCCATCAAGATTCATATTTAGATCACAAGTCTTCACATGGTATTTTACAGTCAATCATGGGCACTGTGGGTGCAGGAGGGCTTTCACATTTAAAACTGCCTCAAAATTCTAATAAAGAAAGAATTAAAAAAAAAAAAAAACTGCCTCAAAGTTTATTTCATATGAGATTGCATAAAGGTTGATTAATCATGCTTAACCATTTTTGAAAAAGCAAGACATGATTCAATGCATGCTCAGGAGTGAAAATATATCAAAAATGCTATAATTTTTGGGTAAGATTTCAGGGCCAGGGATATTTATGTGGGACACAAAATTGTAGGGGGTCAAACTTGAGGAATAATAATTAAAAAAAGTTATGAATGATCAGGTTCACAGACAGGAACCAAGGTGTCAATACATTTTTGCAGAGATCTCTCTCTTTACACAGTGAGTTTCTCTTTAAGAAATGTTAAGAGAGAGAAGGGCATAAAGCATGCTCAGTTGGATGCTATTGTTTTACAGCAGCTTGCAGCTTGCAGAGATCTTGCAGAGATCTTGACTCTCTTTACACAGTGAGTTTCTCTTTAAGAAATGTTAAGAGAGAGAAGGGCATAAAGCATGCTCAGTTGGATGCTATTGTTTTACAGCAGCTATATTCAAGGGCAAAACACATGCTCAGTAGAGATGTGAATCTGAATCGGTTCCGATTCACATCGTGAATTTTTTTTCTTTCGGCCCGATCGGGTTTTTTTTAATCTGCTGCACCTGAGCCGATAAACAAAAAACCCACCCCGACCCTTTAAAACAGCTCCCTTAGCTTCCCCCACCCTCCCGACACCCCCCCCCCTCAAAACATTTTAAAATTACCTGGTGGTCCAGGGGGGGTCCCGGGAGCGATCTCCCGCTCTCGGGCCGTCGGCTGCCACTAATAAAAATGGCGCCGATGGCCCTTTGCCCTTACCATGTGACAGGGTATCCATGCCATTGTCCAGCCCCTGTCACATGGTAGGAGTAATGGACGGCCAGGGCCATCTTTAAAAATGGTGCGGGCCATCCAGTGCTCCTGCCATGTGACAGGGGCCGGCCAATGGCACGGATACCCTGTCACATGGTAAGGGCAAAGGGCCATCGGCGCCATTTTTATTAGTGGCAGCCGACGGCCCGAGAGTGGGAGATCGCTCCCGGGACCCCCACTGGACCACCAGGTAATTTCAAAAGGCTTTGGGAGGGTGAGGGAAGCTAAGGGAGCTGTTTTAAAGGTTCGGGGTGGGTTTAGGGGCTGTTTTGTGTGCTGTTTTTCCCGCCATCCCTCAAAACGATAAGAGAACCCCACGAACAATTTTGTGGGGTTTTCCTATCGGTTTCGGGGAGCCCCCGATTTCTGACAACTTTGAAAATATCGTACGATATTTTCAATCGTCAGAAATACAATTCACATCCCTAATGCTCAGTAGTTGGAATAAATGCATATAGCCAGCAGGAAGGTGGGGTTTTCTCAGTAATGCACAGTCCTCCAATGAGGCAGAAATCTGTGCTACCAGCAGGATAGCTGTAGGCTAGAGGCCAGTGGAAATATGAGTGGGTTGCAGGATTCAAGTTGTGGGAACTTTCCTTTTAGATGGATTAATGGACTCCTAAAGCTGTGGAGCTAGAAGAATACTCCTAAAAAAGATTACTTCAAAAACTGGACCCTATCAAGGAAGAAAGTTACAAGTAAGAAAAAGTCTGAACTTTAAGGAGAGGGACTGTGGAATTAGGAAACTCGTCCCTAGATTTATCAAAATGCTAGAGATGTGTATTGTTTTTTTGGGAGGGTTTTCGGTTCGTGGTTTGGTTCAGGTCCCCTGCAGGTAATTTTGTTTCTTCCGCATTCGGGATTTTTTTTTTTTATGGAATTTTCATATTTCGTGTTAGTACGCATGAACGGGACTTAATGTGCACTAACATGGATTTAGTGTGCACAACATCCCAGTAGTGCGCACTAACTGCACTGTAGTATGCAGTAACTACATGTTAGTGCGCATTAAGTCCTGTTAGTGCACCCTACCTAGTTTTCTACTTCCGGAGTTACTGCGCCTTTATAGGACTTAGGGCACACTAACTGGTTGTTACCAATAAGTTAAAAAGTCTCAATTGGGGGGCAGTGTTTTAGCTAGAAGTATGATTCTGCATTCCCATTGGCTATATCCTTCTAAAGAGACAGTTGGAGACAGTCAATGGGAATGCAGAACCATAACTCTAGCTAACGAACTACTCCCCAATTGACACATTTTGTAACTTATTAGTAACATTTTTTGTTAGTGCATTCTAACAACCATTTAGTGCATCCTACATCCTATTAGGTCGCACTAACTCTGGAAATAGAAAACTAGGTAGTGTGCATTGACGGGACTTAATACACACTAACATGTGGTTACTGCACACTACAGTGCCGTCAGTGTGCACTAAGCCTGCATAAGGTTAGTGCGCACTACTAGGACCTAGTGCACACTAACACCATGTTAGTGCGCACTAAGTCCCATTAGTGCGCACTAACACAAAATACGAAAATTCCACAAAATTTTGTGGAATTTTTTTTCGCATTGGGGCATTCTCGAAACATGACAAAATAGACAATTTTGTTGCCATTGTTTATTTCATCAAAAACAAATGCACATCTCTAATAAATATAACAGATATAGCGCCCGTGATTAAAAAAAAGGGGAGGGGCTAATTTCCCCTGCTCCCGCGTTACATAGGTAATTTCCACAAGGTGCGATAAATGTATTGCACCTGCGCTATTTCTGCGGGTGCATTACCAGGAAAAGGCTTTTATTGCAAATGCCGTTCGAAGAGGGAGGGGGGTAGAGAGAGAGACCAATATGTCAATCTACTATTTTTACCACTGTAAGAGGGTGCACTTTTCTCAGTGGGGTTTGGGGCGGTGGGGTAGATTTAGGATGGTGGTTTTACATACAGAGTAGGAGGTACAAACAAGGAGGTACACATCACTGAAGATTTTCTGTCATTTCAATTGATGAAAGGTATAAGAGGAGTTGATTTGTACAATGCACGTACAATGCCTGCGCTTGCATGTTATAAAATCGGGCGTACATATGTGCGCGCCAGGTAGCGCGCATACATTTGAAAATCTACCCCATTGTATTTTAACCATTGTACATTGACTACAGCCTCTGAATAAGCAATTTAGAAATATGAATACATAAATAATCCCAGTGTTAAAAAGAGGGATCTTCATGTGCTGTTTGTTTTTATCTTCCAATCAAATTACTTAAGTCCCTAATACTAGTAGCAGTACTGCTGTTTTGAGGCAGTACCCCTCAAGGTGTCCCTTGACTGTCAGTACGTACCATTATGCCATTCTTGAAGATTTGAACAGTTGATACATCTTTAACATGGTTGTATTGTGCCACCTCCTACAAACAAAGAGAAATGTAAACTGTTTAGATTTGTGCTAAATGATATAGAAACCAAATAAATGCATTAAGATGAGCAAGCCAGGGCTCTCACACACTTTTGTGCAGTTCTATCTGTTGATGTGTGTGCATGCTGGGCAGTAAATTGTACATCTTTCACACTGAATCTGTGCCATAGTATTATTAAGCATTTGTATAGCACATCCCCGATGTGCACTGTGTACTGCTCTCATTCGATTATGGATTTATTTTTTTTTTTAATTTCTGGATTTCTTTGGTATGGCAAATGTTCCTCCAAAGACTGGCACTGAAACTGCCTTATTTTTCCCATGCCAGGTGCTGCGTTAAGAGGGGGAGATGGTAGGCAGTGGGGGCAGTAGCTTAAACAGTAATAGCACAAGAGGAAATCAGAGATGTTGCCATTGGATCTCAGCTGGGGGTAGCCAAGGTGGGGGTTTTTTTTTGTTCTTCCTGGGGAATACATCGGAGCGGGCTGTGTGACCAGGTTACATGTTGGCCGCCTCACACAGCTCAAGATGCAGGCACCTGAGAAACAGAAATTTGTAATTCAATATATCCATAGCTTACCGGCACTTGGTTTTGATTGGCTTCGAAAAACTTTGCATTATGGCAAATAGTACACAAATTCTAAAAAGAAAAAAAAAAAAGAAGGCATTGTTCTTGAGACTGTGAGGAGCCTTTAAAAAAGAAACATTTTGAAATCCCATCCCTCATGAGCTTATGCTACAATGACGCCTTGTGCACCAGCTGCAAAAAATAGAGCTAACTTGAATAAGAGGAACTAGTGCCTATAGACAGTGTTTTTTCTTTGGTCAGGAACTGGTGGATTGATTTTTGTAAAGCAACTTCCCATAGATTGTCATCAGAATGAAAAGAAACTGGCAGTTGATTTAGTGCTGTAAATGAGGGCACACTGTTTCCTTATGGGACAATTGGCACAGTCCTCCAGAGAGAATGTCAGCCTGTCTCTATGATACTGAAGATCAGAGTGTCCTATATGAAAATCATAGAGTCTGAGAATCTATTTTTCCTTCTGTCCCCAAGATAGACAAAAAAGAGAGTTGTGTAAAAAAAAAAAAAAAAGTCATCTCTCTACCCAGTTTTTATAGACTATATATATATATATATATATATATATATATATATATACATCCTTTTTCAATTTTATTTTGCCTGGGAATTTCAATGTTATAACAAAAAAGGTCAATGAAAAAATGACTTTGATATAACGCACAGGTTTCAAAATCAGTGGAAAAGTCAATTTTCCACCGATTTCTTTTTTTGTTCTAACTTTGAAATTCCCAGATAAAATAAAAACTGAAAATGAAGGTCCCTAACTACATAACAAAGTTATTGGTACCCAAAACTGAGATCAGCAGAAAGCAATTTTTGTGCTGAAAAACATGATTTTTGTCTCCACCACCTCCAGTGAGAGGCCGTTCCATGAATCCATCACCCTCTCTCTATAGAAATATTTCCTAAGATTACCCCTGAGTCTATATATCAGATGAGTATTCTTTGACTGTGATGGGGCAGGTGTAAAACTAATTTACTCCAAATTCTTCCACTGAAGGCAGCTGTGTGTGTGCCTTTCCTCATTCTCACTTGCTTCCCACTGTCCCTTTGAGCTCTGTTCATGCAGCAGCAGAAAGCTCTGGATGTAAGCACACACATCCTGCTAGAGATCCCAGCACAAATGGTGCTGCCACTAGGCCATTCAGCTGGCCTGTACCATGGCAGACAATTTAGAACAGCTGAGGAAGTGTAATTAAGCAATTATATGCTACAAGTTTAGATGCTGAACGTTAAACACCCAAATATGCATATCAACTCACAGCAAAATACTGTGCATCCTTCTTGCTTTCATCATTTCCATCCAACGGGTAGTGCACAACCACAAGTGCTGTAGTTCTCAGTGCAGAATTGAAGTCGTCCTAAGCAAATGAAAAAGCAGGATATTATACAAATGCCAGTCCAGCACTGTAAACCACTATTTACTGCCTCCAGATTAACACTTTTGTTTCTTAAAAGTGCCTGAAAGAAAAAGAAAGAAAAAACCAAGCAATGAGGAACCTTATATTTCAGCCAGCCTCAAACTTGTAAATGAGAAAGGCGTCCTCCATGCGCAGGGTAACATTTCCAGGATCTGCGTGGGAGATGCAGGGAGAGCTCTAGACAATCTGCTACCTGAGGCGAGGGATGAGGTAGTGCCCCTTCCTCCCCAAAGCTGGCAGAGGAGTCCCCCTCGGAGTCTGGACCTTTCACTGATTTGAAATGATGGGGAAGGGAGGAGAAGGCCGGGGTTAGGGTTCCCAAACGAGTGCCACCCCATAAATCGGATTGGGCACATGGATAAACCAAACCCCTGCCCGATCCGATGCAGCTGTCAGCTTGATCCTCGGATTTAATCCACATCCCCACCACCCCCAGCCAGCAACAGAAGTTGAGTTTAAGCAAACATGCATCTCCTTTATTTTAATTTTTTAAGTGTATTCATATGTCTATACTGCCAATACCGAGACCCTAGGCCTAGCTCTTACTGCAAGATTGTCCCCATGATAGCAGGAGAAGATGTTGCTTAAAGCCTACACCATTCGTCTCCCCAAAACCATAAAAGAACCTGCAACCTAGCAGCTGCCAGTAACTCCATCCCGCTGGTGGCTGATAAAAGAGTAACAGTTGGCAGGCTATCAGCAGACTCCATCCCGATGATGGCTGAAGAAAGAATGAGGACCAGCAGGCTGCAGCAGAGCCCATCCTGCAGCAGTCAAAGGAGTAGGGGAACATCAGCCTCTAGCAAACTCCATCCTGCTGGCAGCTGAAGAAGAGGCCAATTAGAGAGGAGGAGGCCCTGAGCCTCTTTGTGTGTGTGCGAGAGAGCCTGCGTGTATATGTGTATGTCGGAGAGTGTGAGAGAGAAAGCCTGCCATGTGTGTGTTGGAGAGAGAGCGTGTGTATGTGTGTGTGTGTGTGTGTAAGTGAAGGAGGAAAGAGAAAGCTTGTGTGTGTAAAAGATCTGTGTGTGTGAGAGAGAGAGCCATTGAGTGAGCATGTGAGTGTGAAGGTGTGCATTGTGTGTAAGTGTCAGAGTGAACATGTGTGTGATTGGGAGAGAAAGAGAAAATAAAGTTTGTGCACCTTCTCCCTCCCCTTCCCTCACTAATCTAGGACAATATAGTGTGACTGGAAATCAAATGTTCCCAGGTATGGAGAGTGGAGGATTTTTTTTTTTATCCCTATTAGTTTTAATTATTGGATGTTATTTGATGTATTTGCTGTTTTGAAATATTTAGTTTGATCAAATTTTTTTTTAATTTTAATATGAATTTTCAATTCTATTCAGATGTTTTGAAATATTATTTTTATTAATATGGTTGGTGTTTTATATTTATTGATTTTTTTTTGTTTAATTTTTTATGAGGAATGTTGATATTTCTGGTTTTCCATTGTTGCACAGCATAATCTTTTTTTGTGGCTCCCAGTTCAGTTTTGATCTGTAATTTCTTTTTATTCTTTATCGTCTCTTTATTCAATATGGCTGTTTCTGAGGTGACAACAGAATTTGAAAGTTTGGTGAGGTTTTGTTGGTGAATTATAAGGCTCAACATCATGTCTATTGTTGAGAAACTTTCTGTGGGTGCAGTTTGTGTTACAGAAGTGGAGATGCAGGATTTATATTGAGATTCTGTCCCTTCTTGTAGAGACTTTAGACTTCAGTCTCATATCGACATAGAAGAATTGAAATAACGTAAATGGTTATTTTACTGGGAGGCTGAAATATATATTTTTTTAATTTCACAGAAGGTCCTTGGGTCTTTTTATTATTGTATCTTTTATATGCTTCAAGATGCAACTGCAAGAATACTCACTGGAAGCAGAAAATATGACCACATTACTCCCATGTTAAAGTTGTTACAGTGGTTACTCGTAAAATTCCATATTCAATATAAAGTCCTATGTGTCATTCACAAAATTATTAATATTAAAGATTCCGACTGGTTGGATGCTTACTCTACTCTTTCACATTCCACAACATAATTTCAGATCAGCAAATAAAGGTTTATTAAGAGTACCATCAATCCAAATCGCACATTTAAGTGAAGTTAGAGACAGGTCCTTTTCAATTGCAGGAACCAAATTATGGAATAATACGATGCCTAATGAATACAAGTGCAGAGAGATTTTAAGATCTTTAAAAAGGACCTGAAAACTTGACTTTTGAGAGCAACTCAACACTCTTAACAATTCAGAGATGGAGTCAATGGTACAAATGTGTGGAAGCAGAGATACCTAAGGAAAATAATTGTAGTGTCATTTGTTTTATTTGAATATTTTAATCACTTTTGGGGTTTTGTTGTTGTTTGATTTTATGCATATTAAACTGCCATGATTGTAAACCATAGCAACAGCACACAAACAAACAAACAAACAAATACATATCCAATTTTATAGCAGGAGTGGGGGTGGGGTATGATGTGTGTAAATGTCACTTTGACTTGCCTCCCTGTTGCCATCCCAAATGCTTCAGTCTAAAAATACCACTACTTCCTTTTCAGTCATCACCTTCCCTCCCCTCCCACCACCCCTTCCCTTCCCTCTGTCACTCATCCCCTTTTCTTCTCATTCACTCCCCCTCCTTCCCCTCCCTTTTCCCCTTCCTTTTTCCCACTCATACTACTTTTCCTTCCCTTTCCTCACTCTCATCCTCCTTCCCTCCCACTCACCCCTCTCACCCCCTCTCCTCTCACTCACTCCCCCACTTTCCTTCCTTCACTCACCCCTTCCTTTCCACTTATCCCCACCTCTTCCCTTTCTCTCACCCCTTTCCTTCTCTTCCTTTCATTCACTTATACCTATTCCCTTCCCTTTTAGTCACACCCTGTCATGTGACTCCCCCCTCCCCCCAGGTCATCCTCGTCATCATCTTCTTTCTGCCGGCTGGGTGCAGGTAGGGAGTTACACTTGTAAGTGAGCCCAATGCCCTTAAGTGGATTTTCAGCCTAAGCTCACAATTTCCATAAATGTGGCCACATAAAACAGAGAGACATTTTGGGGAGGGGAGGGGAGTGGAGGGAGGGGGTAAATAAGTATATTTGGATTTGAGGGTTCTGGGAGGGAAATAAAAGCCACAAAAGTGAAGTGGGCGGTTAAATGATGCTTTGTGGATGGAGCAGAGTGGTAATGGAGCGTCTGCAGAGGCTCTGCCACCTGTATTCCCTGAACCTTTTTTTTTTTTTTTGTGCCTGGCCAAATATCTATTTATTTGTTTAATAAAAGTTATGAATTACTTTCCAGATTCCTTTCTTTAATAATGTCTCAAGTACTAGAGATGTGAATCGTGTCCTCGATCGTCTTAACGATCGATTTCGGCTGGGAGGGGGAGGGAATCGTATTGTTGCCGTTTGGGTGTGTAAAGTATCGTGAAAATCGTTAAAATCGTGAGCCGGCACACTAAAACCCACCCCCGACCATTTAAATTAAATCCCCCACCCTCCTGAACCCCCCCAAATGCCTTAAATTACCTGGGGGTCCAGCGGCACACTAAAACCCCCTAAAACCCACCCCGACCCTTTAAATTAAATCCCCCACCCCCAAATGCCTTAAATTACCTGGGGGTCCGTAGCCTTAAATTACCTCCGTAGCGGCGGTCCGTAGCTAAATCGGGGGAAGGGGGAGAGCAGGAAAAGCGGCACACTAAATCGTGTGGTCTTCAGCCGGCGCCATTTTGCAAAATGGCCGCCGCAAAATGGCGGCGGCCATAGACCAAAACGATTCGACGCAGGAGGTCGTTCCGGACCCCCGCTGGACTTTTGGCAAGTCTTGTGGGGGTCAGGAGGCCCCCCCAAGCTGGCCAAAAGTTTCCTGGGGGTCCAGCGGGCGTCCGGGAGCGATTTCCTGCCGCGAATCGTTTTCCGTACGGAAAATGGCGCCGGCAGGAGATCGACTGCAGGAGGTCGTTCAGCGAGGGTTCCGACCCCCGCTGAACGACCTCCTGCAGTCGATCTCCTGCCGGCGCCATTTTCCGACCCCCGCTGAACGACCTCCTGCAGTCGATCTCCTGCCGGCGCCATTTTCCGTACGGAAAACGATTCGTGGCAGGAAATCGCTCCCGGACGCCCGCTGGACCCCCAAGAACTTTTGGCCAGCTTGGGGGGGCCTCCTGACCCCCACAAGACTTGCCAAAAGTCCAGCGGGGGTCCGGAACGACCTCCTGCGTCGAATTGTTTTGGTCTATGGCCGCCGCCATTTTGCGGCAGCCATTTTGCAAAATGGCGCCGGCTGAAGACCACACGATTTAGTGTGCCGCTTTTCCTGCTCTCCCCCTTCCCCCGATTTAGCTACGGACCGCCGCTACGGAGGTAATTTAAGGCATTTGGGGTGGGGGATTTAATTTAAAGGGTCGGGGTGGGTTTTAGTGTGCCGTGTTTTAGTGTGCCGCTGGACCCCCAGGTAATTTAAGGCATTTGGGGGGGGGGGTTTGGGAGGGTGGGGGATTTAATTTAAAGGGTCGGGGGTGGGTTTTAGGGTGTTTTAGTGTGCCGGTTTTCCTGCCCTCCCCCTTCCCTCGATTTACGATTTTTTGACGATAAATCGGGGGAATTGGTATTGTATCGTGGCCCTAACGATTTTGACGATTTAAAATATATCGGACGATATTTTAAATCGTCAAAAAACGATTCACATCCCTATCAAGTACTGGCTGTATTTCAGCCTTTTCAGACTCCCACACAGCAGTTTTATCTAGTTATGTTCAAGAAGGGTTAAGGAAAACATTTGTAGCACTTGTTAAGCCTAATTTCAGTCTAGGAAGAACCCTGACTGGCATGGAGAGAGTGCTGATGTCATTCCTGAGGTTGTCCTTTTGGAACGCTTTCACACACACACACAAACTCTAGCAGGTAGGAAAAATGCACCCTTTTGCTCCAAAAACTCTTGAGAGAGGAAGGATTTGAGAGGACTGCCTACTGGCTCTGTGATGGTGCTGTGCACTGCTGTGCAGAGGGACCTAAACCTGATTCCCAGGTTAGCTGGAGCTGAGGATACCACGGAGGCAGCATTACCCTGCAGGACAGGGAGGGAGACATAGCCAAGGCACAATAGTGACACCTGATGGTCAGGTACAGGGGCCCATGAATGCTCGGCTCTGGAGGGAACTCTGGTGCATGGCCCCCTGGCCAAAGTCTGTTGTTGTAATAACTGGAATTGGGTGAATTTCTTATTCAAAAAGGTGGGTAATAAATCCAAATATTAAATATATAAAGTAAATTGGGAAGGAATATAAAATGGGGGTGAATTCCCCAGGTACTTTTGAATGAAGCTTCAAGTTTAGGCAAAAAAAAAAAAAAGACTGCGAGTGATGAACCGCAGGGGCTGCCTCGTTTTACAGCCGCCCAGAGATTTTCCTGCAGCTTATCCCATTGCTTTTCTATCTGTATGTTATCTAGCTGGTGAGAGCACCCAAACCAGGGGTTCCCAAACCTATTCTGGGGACTCCACGGCCGCCTACAGGTTTCAGGATATTCACAATGAAAGTAAATTTGCATATACTTGGTGTCCGATGTATGCAAATTTATCTTAGGCATAATCAATGTGGAGAACCCAAAAACTCGACTGGCTGTGGGGGTCTCGAGAATGGATTTGGGATGCCCTGACAACAAACTGGCTAAGAGGAACATAGAGACACCCCCCCCCCCCCCCCCCAGCCTTTGGAATTAGTGAACCAGTCTTCCAGAAGCAAAGGGGAACTGAGCTGGATGGTGACCCTCAAGTTAACCTTTTTATTCAGTGGGAGGGGAGAGTTGTGAGTTCATAACCGGTGGGCCATTTAATGCAGGTTGGAAATGAGTGCTGCCTTCTCTTATACTGGGCATGCGTCACAAGCTCCACGTTGAACTTCACCGAGCATACTTACTGTGGCGACTAGTGAGATATTAACGTGGGTAGGCAAAGGAAATGTTTTTAGGGGAGACTGATAGCAATATATACTTTCTGTAGCCTTTTCTCCCCTGTAAGGATTCACATTCCCACCCACTTCTCACAGAAGCCAGGTGGACTCTGGCTGGCAGCCTCACAGCTGAAACAGCCCAGAAGTTTCAGCTAATGTGCCCCTTTAATATTGTGTGGCTGGGTTCCCCCTGGAGTACCACAGGGGCGGCCTGTGCAACCACACAACTCTAAGACCAGCCCTGTGCATATTAATTGCAATACTTTCCAAAAGTACAAAAAAAGGTTTTCTGGCTTCCTTGTTCAAGGGGTTTTCCCATCCTAAGCTTTGCAGTCTTTCTTGTCTGTCTTCTGAATCATTTTCCTGCCACACCCCAATTTTAGCTTTCCTTATGTGTTGCCTCCTTTCTCCATCTCTCCTCCCTCCTGCACCTCCAGGGAAACATTTTCTGAAAACTTAGATGCCAGCCACATTTTTTTTTTTGTTGGGGGGGGGGGGGGGGGAGGGGTGAACCAGAGGAAAATTTCTTTTTCACCATAACTTTGCTTATTTGCTCTTGGTTTTTGTTTTGTCTAATTTTTGCTTTTCTAAGATGTGTCATGTTTTGCTTTTTGTGCTCATGTTTTTGTCTTGCTTATCTCAGTCTTTTTTTTCCCCCCATTTTTGTCTTTATGCTCTCTCCAGCCTTTTCCCTACCCTTTCTCCCTTCTGCCCATTCCCCTTTTTCCTGCCTCACCACATCTTTCCTTGGACCGGCAGCAGCACAGTTTCTCTCCCCAGGTCCTGGGCAGCTGCAGCAACTTTTTTGGGCTCAGGGTGGTGTCAGGCACCAGACCCCCAAATCTTTCTACCCTTCCCACCTCCATTGCCAATATTCTCTCTCTCATCTCACTTTGCTCTTCTTCACCTTCTCTCACCTTTCTCTCACTCGCAACTTACAGCTTGCCTTTCCCACTTTCTGTCTCTCAACTGTATCTAAGCCCTGTACAGTCTATGTCCCTTCTCAGTAAACCACAGTCCTCCATATTCCTCTTTCAGTTCCTTCACTTCCCCCTATTTGTTTTCCCTTCTCTCTTCCCCACTGCTGTCCCCAGCGTCACTCATCCTCCTCCCCCAGCGTCCCTTTAAAGCCTCACTCATCCTCCTTTAGTGTTGTCTCTTCTCCCTTCCTAGCCTCTCTCATCCTCCCCAGTGTGCACACCCTGGGCCCCTATCCCCCTTCCCCAAACCTCCTAAAATTCCAAAATATTCAGAAAAAAATGTATTCAGTGGAATGACATCAGAAGAAATAGTTTAGAAAAGCAGTTAATTAAGATAAAGGAAACACACCCAGTAACATAGTAGGTCTGCCCAGTTACTGCTAAGGATATTTCCCAGATGTCAGCTGTAGAAGCTTGACGCTGTAGGATATCACGCCTTATCCATGTCAGTTTCTGTGGTCTTCCTCTCTGGTTCACCATCATCCCAGGTAGATGAGCAAACAAGTTCCCATACACAAACACCCAACTGCACTCCCCTCTCCCTCATCCCATCTCACCTCCAAGCCCTGCAACAATCCAAGCAATTATCAAAAACAATGAGGTCTTCTATGTCCCCGTGACCTTGCTGAATGGTAACCCACTTGGTTGTTTTGTTTTTTTTTTGGGGGGGGGGAGGGGGCATTGTGGTCTACTGATGATGCTGATGATGAAGGCTATAAAGAGCTAAATTAAAATTGTATATGAGTCATGTCAACTGGGGATGGCCTGAGGAGCTATGACTTTGTTCTGTCATTTTTTATTTTTTTTTATATATAAACCGCTTTGAGCATTTTGAATGAATGGAGCAGCCTATATATTTTAATAAATAAATAAAAGGATACTGCTGGTATCAATGCGATCGATTACCCCATGGCTTCTGTGTCACTAGGTTTACTTGACCTCTAAATCTGTTCCTACCGTTGCCTTCCATATCTCACCTAAATACGTCCATGTTCCATTGCCAGTGCTGCCCTTCAACTCTCCACTGGTAGGCTAGTCCTGAATTTAATTCAACATCCAGGCACTCTTACCAGCAAGCTTTAGCTTCTCCAAAACAGGCAAGGCTGATGTTCAAAAATATCCAGCCTCCCTGTGCTCACTGTTGCTTGGGATTTAGCCAAGGTGTCTCCTTGCAGATTGTCCCAGCCTTTTTTTGAAGTCTGAGGCAGCTTTACCACCCCTGTTTAGGACTGGAATTGCCGCGCTGGGCAGGTTACTCCAGGCTGCTTAGAAACCTGATTCTGTTGTACCCCTGCTGTTAGCAGTGTCACTGCTGAAGTGTGCAGGTTACCCCAGGGTAGTGAAATGCAGAGATGGTACAACTGCATCAAGGAGGATGTACAGAGCAGCAGTGGTAGTACAGCTGCATCAGGCTTCCAGGCAGGCAGGGGTAATCTGTAAAAGCAGACCATGTTTAAAACCCAAACTTCAATGAGCATGAGGCAGCTGGATAATTTTTGAACAACATCCTTGCTAGTTTTGGTGGCTGCATGGAGGTTACAAAACTTGGTGGTGAGAAATTAAAAGAGGACTTGGATGTTGAATTAAACATGGGACTTGTAAGAAATGCCACTTTGTTCTTTTTATTACTGGGTTAAAAAAAATGCAGGGATTGCAACTTGTAAGAGGACAAGATAGCAATATAGAGAGAGAGGTGATAAATTTACAGATTTGAAGGAAATATTAATGTCAATCTTGCTGGTAAATAAAATAAAAGCAGCAAGAGAAAAAAAAAGAATGAAAAAAAGACATTGGCACAAAAGTAAATTCAGCACCATTTCAAGTATTTGTAAATCAGTTGGTACTATGTTGCCTATTGAAATTTGTAATAGCGCAGCTTTGGGATTATCATAACCAACTGAGATAGATGCTCTGGACTCCACGCTTGCATTTGAGTCTAAATTGCAGATCCTGCCGTGCCCATTTGAGAGAGAAATCAAGTATTTGATGCCCAATGCATCAGATGGTTTAGCACAGACTAAAAGCGTGTTAAGGGGCAATGCTCCCATAAACCCCTGGCGCATTGCTTCTTATGTTTAGATGAGATCCAGTAAAAAAGGGTCACATTTTGATTTCATAGAGGGCACTACTTCTTCCCTAGTGCAGAAAGTTAAAGACATTTATTTCATTGGCGGAGTCTCCAGCATTTTAAGGCTTGAATGAAAGAGCTATTGGGGGAGACATATTTAGGCATCCCATTACAATAATGTACTTCTCATTACCGCAAAAGACATTAAAGATGCCTAGCAGCATCGCCCAAGATCTCGGCTCCTGAAGATCTGTGTCAGTGTCAGTGCATCGCCTTTCCCTCAGACTGTTTTGTCCCTCCCAGTGCACCAGAGCTGCCCCCCCCCCCTCCCCCCATCTCCGGCTTACCAGGTTGCGGACCGGCGTGACGGAGCACTGTCCGTCCTGAGCCTGGCACCCGCCGAGGGCTGCCAGGGCGCCGGCGAGCAGCAGCAGCAGCAGAGGCTGGGACTGGGGATTCATGACTGAGGCGAGCAGCGAAGATCCTGAGATACAAATGCCGAGCGCGCCCGGGACTGCCAGCTTTATAGAGCGAGCGGGTGGGGGCGGAGCCAGAGAGCGGCGCCGGGAGGGAGGGGAGGGAGCCCGAGGGCACGGGGGGGCAGAAGAGACCCGAGATCATGGGACGCGGAGAACCAAGTGCCCCGGGATAATGGGAGCCCAAACAAAGGGGGAACGGGGGCACACAAGAGAGACCCGGGATAAAGGGCCTCAGGGGCACATTGAAACATGACGGCAGATAAAGATGGTATGGCCCATCCGTCCATGGCCCTTGGATAACAGGAGGCAATGTGTGTATTGTGTAAGTGACTGAGAGCATGTGGGTGTCAGAGCCTGTATGTGTGTGTGTGTGTGAGCGCCTGTGTGTATGTTTATGTGCCTGTTAGAGCCCATGTGTCACATATAGGCTCTCACAGGCACGCACACACACACATAATATACCTGTGAGGGAGAGGGAACCTGTGTATGTTAGAGAGAAGGGAGTGTGTGAGAGAATGAATCTGTTATTCTGCATGTGTGTGAGAGAGAAGATAAAATGTGGGCATCCCTACCTCCCCTAATCCATGACAATTTCAGGGTGATTAGAAATCAGAAAATCACAGGTATGGAGAGCAGGAGATTTTTTTTAAATCTTATTAGTTTTAATTATTGGGAGTAATCTGATAATTCTGCTCTTTCGAAATATTTAATTTCCTGGTTGGGGGGGGGGGGAATAGAACATTTTTTAATTACTGGATTTTTTATTCATCAGATATTTTGAAATATTTTCTTGGTGTTTGGGAAATGTTATTCTATTCCTTAGCTGTTTTGAAATATTCTTTTTAACAATATGATTTCACTATTATGATTGCTTTATATTTCTTGATTTTATTATTTAATGTTTTATGAAGAATGGTAATGTATCTGTTTTCCCATTGTTGCTCTGCTTATAGAGGTTGGCTTGTTGTGAATTCCAGTTCAGTTCTCAGCACGTTTCTGTTTATACTTTCTGATCTCTTTATTCTGTATTTGGTCAAGATCTCACTGTGTTCTGCATATGCGACCAAGGTGAGGTATTTTGCTAGCATGTAATTTCTGTGTAAGGATTCTCTAGCATCCTGGTTTCCTAATAAGAGCTTTTATTGGTGTTCTAGAGTCTGATGTAATATGTGCAATGTTGCCTTTTCTTAGATAAGGTTGTCAGGGTTGTTCTGGTATGGGAGGTTTACTATATTGTAATTGTAATTCTGTTAGTTCCTGGCTTTCTGAGGGCCAAGCTCACACCCAATACACATTACAAAAAGTCTAATTTCAAACAAGTTCCAAGTGTCTTTTTTGCAGAGCTTTCTGGTTGGCACCACAGCAGTGCATGTAAATATAATATGCATGTTGCAAGTGTATTGCTTCAGAATACTGTACTTGTGAATGTTCTTTTCATGTAAAATTTGTTATAAATGCATAATTTAATTGTGTGTGGCTGTAAAGCGTGTGGGAGTGTATGTGTGTGTGTGTGTGGGGGGGGGGTAGCATATGTAAAAAGGCTGTAAGGTTTACCTAGGGTACCTCCTATCCTTCCCTATCCATGGATTCGGGGAGGGGGGGGGGGCTTGTCAGTTTTTAAAAATATAGGCTGCAGGACGGAGCTGGGCTTTATTTGATAGGCACAGGACAGACACTGAATGAATCGGGAGGGAGGGTGACACAGTAATTTTTCACACAGGGCAGCAAAAAAGCTAGCAGCAACCCTGTTTAGGTGAATATATTTAGCAAGAGACTTGTGTCCCGCTGAATATCCATGACAAATTATCTGGCTAACATTAGTCAGAAACTTGTACACTCACTACTTTTCTGAATATTGACCTTTTTAGTTTTTACTCCTAGTGCTAGTCAATAGGCAGAAGGGATCTGGTTCTGGGACCTGTGTGTGGGATTTATGTGCAGAAAACATGCTTTGCACATATGACATGTTTCTGCACATAGAATATGATTTGTGTGCACAAAACACATTTTGTGTGCTGAAAACATATTTTGAGGATAGTTTTTATGTGTAGAAAGTACACGTAGACCTCAGCTCAAATTTTGAAAGAGGACTTAGGTGCTTTTGCATGCACTTTTACATGTACAACACTCCAGGCAGTTTTCTAAAGCGTATTTACACTTATACTGCTGCCCCGGCAGCCTTGGCCGTTTAATGGGTGCCAGAAGAATTGGGAGGCTTGGGGTTGTTTTGGGAGACAAGGAGGGTGCTGATGAGAGGGTGGGAGGAGCATAGGGAGAGAGGAAGGAGTTCTTATATATTAGGACAAGCCATTAAGCCCGTTAAAACGGGCTACATTAACATTTTTTTTGGATCATTTCCTTCCCCCTCATTCTCCCTCCCACCTCCCCCACTCTCTCCCCTCAGTCACTCCTCTCTCTCCCCCTCCCCCCTCAGTCACTCCCCCCTCCTCCCTCCCTCAGTCACTCCTATCTCCCCCTCCCCCAGTCACTCCCCTCAGTCACTCCCCCCTCCCCCCATTTACTCCCCCCTCCCCCCAGTTACTACCTCTCTCCCCCCCCCTCCCTCCTCCCCTCAGTCACTCCTCCCTCCTCCCTCCCCTCAGTCACTCCTCCCTCCCCCTCCCCTCAGTCAGTCACTCCCCCCTCCTCCCTCCCCCCAGTCACTCCCCCCCTCCTCCCTCCCCCCAGTCACTCCCCTCCTCCTCCCTCCCTCCTCCCCTGAGTCCCTCCTCTCTCTCCCCCCTCCCTCAGTCATCCTCTCTCCCCCCTCCCTCCTCCCCTCAGTTCACTCCCCCTTCCCTCCTCCTCCCTCCCCCCAGTCACTCCTCTCTCCCTCCTCCCTTCAGTCGATCTCCGCCGAAGACCCGGAGCGGCGGCGGCATGCGCGCGAGGGAGGGACAGACTTCCTGGAAGTCTGTCCCTCCCTCGCGCGCATGCCGCCGCCGCTCCGGGTCTTCGGGCCGCCGCTGCCGCCGCTCCTGCCCAGGTCTTCGGGCCGGGGCCGCCGCTGCCGCTCCCGCCGCTCCGGGTCTTCGGGCCGCCGCTCCTGCCGCTCCGGGTCTTCGGGCCGCCGCTCCTACAGCGCCATTTTTATTTTTAAGAGGCACACTGTGACCGACGTGCTCGCATGCGCGGTAGAGCTGCTCTCTACTGCGCATTTGCGGCACGTCGGTCAAGCTTCGTTTATTAGGTAGGATTTTACTTGGCATCTTTGAGGGAGAGGAACTGGACTACCATCTTGGTCTGCCTCCATGTGGCCACCGGTCCAGCTTTCTTCTTTTTATTTTAAATCTGTTGGTACTTATACATCATCATTCTATGAATAGAGCCACATTATCTTAAAGTTATTGGGTACATATAGGTGCCAATATTAAAAAAAACAACAACCCTCCTAAATGTATGCTTGTAAATTAGGTGCCTAAAGCCTAGGTTCATCATTTTGCTATCATTTTTGCATGAATAGCACCCGCGATTAGAAAAAAAACAGGGTGCAGTTAGGAGTTTCCATGTTTTTGGCTGCTCTTGGTGATAGAGAGAAATAAAGAGAGAGACTCTTTATAAGGCTCTCATATTTAGTCATCTATTTATATCACTATAGGAGGGTCGTCTAGTAATTTGAGGTGAGGCTTGGGTGATGGCCTGGACCGGATGGTATACACCCCAGAGTTCTGAAGGAACTAAAAAATGATATTTCAGACCTATTAGTAAAAATTTGTAACTTATCATTAAAATCATCCATTGTACCTGAAGACTGGAGGATAGCAAATGTAACCCCAATATTTAAAAAGGGCTCCAGGGGCGATCCGGGAAACTACAGACCGGTTAGCCTGACTTCAGTGCCAGGAAAAATAGTGGAAAGTGTTCTAAACATCAAAATCACAGAACATATAGAAAGACATGGTTTAATGGAACAAAGTCAGCATGGCTTTACCCAGGGCAAGTCTTGCCTCACAAATCTGCTTCACGTTTTTGAAGGAGTTAATAAACATGTGGATAAAGGTGAACCGGTAGATATAGTATACTTGGATTTTCAGAAGGCGTTTGACAAAGTTCCTCATGAGAGGCTTCTAGGAAAAGTAAAAAGTCATGGGATAGGTGGCGATGTCCTTTCGTGGATTGCAAACTGGCTAAAAGACAGGAAACAGAGAGTAGGATTAAATGGGCAATTTTCTCAGTGGAAGAGAGTGGACAGTGGAGTGCCTCAGGGATCTGTATTGGGACCCTTACTTTTCAATATATTTATAAATGATTGGAAAGAAATACGACGAGTGAGATAATCAAATTTGCAGATGACACAAAATTGTTCAGAGTAGTTAAATCACAAGCAGATTGTGATAAATTGCAGGAAGACCTTGTGAGACTGGAAAATTGGGCATCCAAATGGCAGATGAAATTAAATTGGATAAGTGCAAGGTGATGCATATAGGGAAAAATAACCCATGCTATAATTACACAATGTTGGGTTCTATATTAGGTGCTACAACCCAAGAAAGAGATCTAGGTGTCATAGTGGATAACACATTGAAATCGTCGGTGCAGTGTGCTGCAGCAGTCAAAAAAAGCAAACAGAATGTTGGGAATTATTAGAAAAGGAATGGTGAATAAAACGGAAAATGTCATAATGCCTCTGTATCGCTCCATGGTGAGACCGCACCTTGAATACTGTGTACAATTCTGGTCGCCGCATCTCAAAAAAGATATAATTGCGATGGAGAAGGTACAGAGAAGGGCTACCAAAATCATAAGGGGAATGGAACAACTCCCCTATGAGGAAAGACTAAAGAGGTTAGGACTTTTCAGCTTGGAGAAGAGACGACTGAGGGGGGATATGATAGAGGTGTTTAAAATCATGAGAGGTCTAGAACGGGTAGATGTGAATCGGTTATTTACTCTTTCGGATAATAGAAAGACTAGGGGGCACTCCATGAAGTTAGCATGGGGCACATTTAAAACTAATTGGAGAAAGTTCTTTTTTACTCAACGCACAATTAAACTCTGGAATTTGTTGCCAGAGAATGTGGTTAGTGCAGTTAGTATAGCTGTGTTTAAAAAAGGATTGGATAAGTTCTTGGAAGAGAAGTCCATTACCTGCTATTAAGTTCACTTAGAGAATAGCCACTGCCATTAGCAATGGTTACATGGAATAGACTTAGTTTTTGGGTACTTGCCAGGTTCTTATGGCCTGGATTGGCCACTGTTGGAAACAGGATGCTGGGCTTGATGGACCCTTGGTCTGACCCAGTATGGCATTTTCTTATGTTCTTATGTTCTTATGTTTTGGGGCCAGTTTTGCATGCACAGTCAGACTTACAAACAGCACAGTACCCATCAGTGAAGATTTAATGTGATTTGGAATGAGGAAATGTACACAAAGATGAGATTTCTACAATGCACTCTCACCTTAGCTTAATAAAATTGCTAAAAGTTAGGCCCCTAAATTTAGGTCAGTTATTCATTTGCCTAGATTTAGGCCCCTAAATTAGATGCCTAGTTCTGAAAATCAGTGCTAGGTTCCCAGCCTATTTCCCCTCCCTAGCTCTTTCTCCAAAATACCCACTTTTTAGGCTCCTAAATTTAGGGTCTCAGCACTAGTACATTTTCATAAGGGGTCAGTTTAGGAGGCTTAACTCTAAAAGTTAGGGACCTAAACTCTTTGAAAATTGGCCCCATAACGTTCAATGACTTCATAACATGCCCTAAATTCACTGAAATTTCTGTGGCGATGTTGAACCCTACTGCAACAATAATAATACAGAGTTGAAACCAAAATCTTTGGGGTATTTTTTATGCCAGGGCAGTTTGTAAGTACAACCATGCCTATCAGACTGTGTGTTATTTGGTTTCAGTACATTTCCTGGGAGCTGAAGGCATTTGGACCTTGGCCTTGTGCCTCACAACATACCCCGGGGGCTGCAGGACCTTGTTTATACATTTTAGTGATTGATGCCAGCCTGTGGGTCACAGTTTCAGCCCTGCTAGGTTAAAATACTGGTGTAATGCAGGACCAGAATTGTCCCAAATTATGACCCTCATTGAGCAGCTTTCAAAAGGCAGGTGGTAATAGGTAACTGCTCAAGGTGTACTGTATGCAGCTTGCTGCCCTAATGTATCACCTGCCAAAAACAAAATGCTTTTCAGCAACAGTAGGAGATGAGACCCCACGACTTTTCTCATGTGTGTATATTTATTTATTTATTTATTTTTAATTTTTATATACCGAAGTTCTAGTAGGGACTACAAATCACTCCGGTTTACATAAAACGAAGAACTGCTCAACAGATAGCGGAGCTTTACATGGAACCGTATAACATATGGAACAGTATAACTGGTTGACAATTTAACATAGTGCTAAAGTGATAATATTTTAACTGGTAATAAATAAAGAAATATAATATTATATATAAGAAGTATAACTATTTAACGTAGCAATAAATATAAATATAAGCAATGCCTAATATATATATGAAATAAAGTGAATTAATTGTCCAGTTGCAGATTCTTAAAAGTAGTACTTTTAAGAATCTGCAACTTTTAAGAATCTGTATATGTGGAAACAGTGTACTTAGTAGGGTTCAGAGCCAAATAATCAATTAAAATCATTACATTTGCACTCTTAATCTTGCTTTTTTTTTTTTTTTTAAACATCTATTCTGATGGCAGTGTTCCCACATAGGAACAGGTGCTATGGCTTGTCATTTATTCCCATTATTCATTGCATTTTCTGCCTCTTTCTGTCCATTTTTGTGGCTTTGGGATTCTGCAGTTCTTGGGAACGAGATTTGCAAAACAGAATATGTTAACTTGAAATAAGGCACTTTGAGAAAGTGAACTTGAGGCTGTATCTGCTAAAGTTTCTTAGAATGTGTGCAGATGTTTTTCTTCCTCCTCCACCTAAATGTTTTGATAACTCGAAGAATGGAGACAAGCTGGAGGGGCACCATTGTTTAAGTTTGTATAAAGTCACTTTGCTATCCTGGGAACAGAAGACGGCAGTGATGCTATCACAAAACCGGCACGCAAACTACCTTGACATACAAGTTTCTTCAGGGATAAATCCGCTCAGATTACCTGCCCAAGATTATTTCTTGCTCACGCATAATGCTTTAAAAAGAAGGAAGGAGGGGGAAGAGTAAGGAGGGATTCAGAAATTGTTAACTTCTTGTCACCACTCTCAAGCTGCTATTCAGGCAGAGGGGCTCAATTCAATTTCTAAGTTAAAAACAAAATCCATTCTTCCAAATCTGGATGCGTTCTCAAGCTTTTGAAAGTTATGGGGTAGATTTTCAAACCGCGCGAATTGGCGTACTTTTGCTGGCGCATCAGGCGCAAGCAAAAGTACGCGGGATTTTAGTAGATACACGCGGAGCCGCGCGTATCCGCTAAAATCCTGGATCGGCGCGCGCAAGGCTATCGATTCTGTATAGCCGGCGCGCGCCGAGCCGCGCAGCCTACCCCCGTTCCCTCCGAGGCCGCTCCGAAATCGGAGCGGCCTCGGAGGGAACTTTCTTTTGCCCTCCCCTCACCTTCCCCTCCCTTCCCCTACCTAACCCACCCGCCCGGCCCTGTCTAAACCCCCCCTTACCTTTGTCGGGGGATTTACGCCTCCCAGAGGGAGACGTAAATCCCCGCGCGCCAGCGGGCTGCTAGTGCGCCGGGACGCGACCTGGGGGCGGGTACGGAGGGCACGGCCACGCCCCCGTACCGCCCCGGGCCGTAACCACGCCCCCGGGCCCGCCCCCAAAACGCTGCTGACACGCCCCCAAAACGCCGCGCCGACCGGGCCCGCCCCCGACACGCCCCCCTCGCCAAACCCCGGGACTTACGCGAGTCCCGGGGTCTGCGCGCGCCGGTAGGCCTATTGAACATAGGCACACCGGCGCGCAGGACCCTGCTCGCCTAAATCCGCCCGGATTTAGGCGGATTTAGGTGAGCAGGGCTCTGAAAATCCGCCCCTATATGTATTAATAAGGCCTCACATTCTGATGAAAACCAACATGGTTTGGGAGTCAAACACTTCCATACTTATAGGATACCCAACAGATTGAAAATTATATTGGATCCTCAGAGAAAGAGAAATTGTTCCATGTGCAACAGTCAAAGTGACACTCTCCCAATGACAGAATGCTTTTGGAGGGAGATCTTTCAAACCCTGGGAAGAAAAGCTGAGGGAAAGTAAAACAAAACCACATTACACCCACCTTTAAAGTGTACTTGGTTGGGGAAGGTTTCAGGACACTGGAAAACATAAAAGAAAATCTTCAACAATAGCTTTATTATTTGTTCACAAAACATGGCCAAGGACAACATCAAATCTGTTGTAATTACTGATCAAAGAACGAGAGTATATGTCTATGGACAAAATCAAAGATTATGCATCTGAGAATATGAAAGGAGAATATGCGGTCAGTGACCTTCGTCGATCATAACCATCTTACTCTTATCTTGTAAATGCATATCGGCCTCTATGATTGTAAATAATGTATTCAGGTTATCATTTATTTAAATAATTCCTGCTCCCTCCTTGATTTTAAATGCATATTGACATCTACGCCTGTAAATAATGTTGTTCAGGTTATCGTTTGTTGTTTAACTTCTCACCCACTCCCCCTCATGTTTCCCAGTTTCTCCTTGTTAGCTTTTACACTCTTTTTTCCCCATATAAATTGTTTCATTGTAAAGCCTCTTGCTACGTTATGTTATATGTAAACCGATGGGATGTTCACAACGACTGTCGGTATATAAAACTGTTAAATAAATAAATAAATATAATAAACTAGTAGTAAAAGCTCATTATAAGGACAGGGAAATATTGTGAAGTGCAGGAAGTGCATAATTGAGATATGTGGTAACAGAGGGTGCATGCTGAGCTCGGGTGTGGCAGCAGAGAGTAGATTCACAATTCGGAGAGAGAGGCAGAGCTCAGTTTCCATAGGTGGCAGTGGAAAGTGGATTGGACAATAGAGAAAGAGAAGGGTAGAGCTGGGGAGCAGGGTAGACTTCGAGAGTACAGGGGGAGAGGGGACAGAGCTCAGTTTTTGTACAGAGAGTACAGGGAGGAAGAAGGATGGAGCTGAATTTGTCCTGTGCCTGCATTGCAGTGATGAAGGCACGGGACAACTTTCCTCTTTATTATAGTTAGACTAGTAGAAAGGCCGGTCAAAAATTACAGAAAAAAAGACATGTGCATACTTCCATTCAGTCCCCTCACCCCTGGGAACACCCCTACTCATCCATCTTCCTGACACTCTTATCTATCCCAGCCCAAAGTATGTGTGAGATTCGTATTCCACAAGGAAGCTGTTCCCTGCAACCACCACACTTTCTGTGAAGAAACATTTCCTAAGGTTACTCTTGAATGTACCATCTATGAGCTCATATGATCTCTTGCTCTATAACTTCCTTTCCAAGGAAATATACTTGCTTCATGTACATTATTCATACCTTGGAAGTATTTGAGTTCTTTTTTTTTTTGGGGGGGGGGGGGGGGCAGTGTTCACCTGGACCCTTGTAACACCTCCCCCCAAAAAAAACCCACCCTGAGTTGAAAGTGCTCCTCTTACAGTGGAAGATTTATAGAGTCCCTAAAAGAGGCTCTTTCTCTCTCTTTTGAGAGACTATGAGTGGTAGGGATATTTTAAAATGATACACGTGCACCTGCACACACAATATAAAACTGAGCATATTTTTGTTTGCGTGCCCCAATACGCATGTTATTGTTTATGGGTGCATGCATGCTCCTTTTAAAATGTACTTGTGAGTGAGTAAATTATTTTATTGCACTGTCACATGGGTAGCCTTATGGTTTAAGCTGTAGAGGCTTCTACTGCTAAGTTGTTTTGAAAATAACAGTTTAAAAATTCACCCAGAGTAGATTCACTGTTTAAATAAAAGAAATACAAAAAAAATAAAAGACACTTCTGTTTAGTAAATATAATTTATTAAACTGGCAGATGGGCAAGGTAAGTTCTGTTCTTCTTTAACTACTGGAAACAATTTTAGTTATTTTACATGTAAAACATTTCAAAATGTAAGTATCTTGAATGTAAAATATTTTTTAAACCTTCAAATGTACTTAGTAATATTACTTTAATATTTTCAAAGATATATTTTTTAGAAACTGGTTTCTACAAGGAATTGTAATCTACAGATAAGTCTGAATCATTTTCCTTTTCCTTTTCTTTAAGTTTACTTGTTGCAATGTTCAAACTTTAACTGTAAGAATTGATTTTTTTTGTGTTATTTTATCATTTCAGGTTTCTTTAGGATACTTTAGTAATTCAAGGATTTCATTCAGGTAAGTAGGCTCTAGATTCTTGTATCTAATCCTTTATTAATATGTCTGTTCTGTAATGGTGTCCTCTCTCACTGTTCTCGTGTATTAAGAACATAATAATTCCCTCTCAGCTCTGCTCCCGGTAGCAGCCTCCACGCCTCTTCGCCTCTGCCAGGGCTCCCGAGGCCCATTAGGGGCAGGAGCCCGCCCGCTTTCGTTTTAGCGAGCCGTGCAGAGAAGGCGGAGCAGAAATCCAATTTTAAAAGAAAAAAGGAAACAACTAAAAAAAATCTAAAGGAAGCGACCCAGAATCTCACGCGGTGAGTGTTGCCGCGCCCCCGACAGGCACCCGGCCTATCAGAAGGAGCCATCCGGGACTTTAAATTTTATGAACTCCCCAGCGTCGCGCGCCAGGCGTCGCGCGCCCGAAGGAGCGCGACCTAAGGGGCTTGCCCCTTAGTTTGCCCCTTTGTGAGCCTCTGGTGAGGCTATGGTGAGACTCTAATAGTAACTCATACCATCACTACTTGGCCCTGCCACACTATCCAAATCCAATCACACCTGTACTAGTCAAGCAAGCTTCCAGCGTTCATCCTTCCACACCAGCAATCATCCAGCGCTCATCCCTCCACTCCAGCAATCATCCAGCGCTCATCCCTCCACTCCAGCAATCATCCAGCGTTCATCCTTCCACTCCAGCAATCATCCAGCGCTCATCCCTCCACTCCAGCAATCATCCAGCGCTCATCCCTCCACTCCAGCAATCATCCAGCGTTCATCCTTCCACACCAGCAATCATCCAGCGCTCATCCCTCCACTCCAGCAATCATCCAGCGCTCATTCCCTCCACACCAGCAATCATCCAGCGCTCATCCCTCCACACCAGCAATCATCCAGCGCTCATCCTTCCACACCATCGGTTGTTCATCAACCTCATCAATCCTCTTCACCGAAATCACGAATCAATCTCGCTAATAACCAGCTTTTCCAGTGACTATAAGCTTCAATGTCTATTGGTCTCCTAATTCCAATTCTCCATCAAAGGTCCATTTTCATAAGAAATCCTTCAGTGATTTCACGTCCACCTACCTATAAATCACTCATTCCCATCATGATCTCCCCCCTTACACAGACGCTAGGCCTAGCTCTTTTCTCTCTGATTTTATTGAACGCCCAATCTCTTACTAAAAAAACACTAATACTCAATGACCTTTTACTGGACACAAATCCAGACCTCTGCGCAATAACGGAAACATGGCTTAAAAATACGGACACCGCACTCATAAACCAACTTCCAACTGAAACCCATGATTTCTTCTCTATCCCCAGACAGAAAAAAAGGGGTGGGGGTATTCTTCTCACAGCCAAAAAAGAGCTGAGACTTACACAATTCCCAATATACTCTCCTACAAAAATTGAAGCCGGCTTTTTCAAATCAGACCTTCTGCAAATCATCCTAGTTTACGCCCCGCCGGGACTTCTGGATTCTGACGCCTCTCCCATTCTAGAATTAATAGCGACCAACCTAAACCTTGAGTCTCCAGCCATTATATTGGGAGATTTTAACTTACATGTTGACAACCCCTCTCCCTCTACAAACTGTGAAACTTTCCTAAATGCCATGACCGCCATGGGATTCAAGCAGATAATCAACAATCCCACCCACAGAGCAGGACACACTCTGGATCTCATTTTTGTAAACTCAGGCATCTCACACTCAGCACCACCCATATGCAAATCAGTCCCATGGTCAGACCACGCATTAATCTCCACCACATTTTCGCTGGCACAGTCAAGCAACAAACTCGATCCTCAACCTCAATTTACTTACAGAAATCTTTGTTCATCCGATGAACTTCACGAACACCTTGTCCTAGAACTCCCTCATATAGACATCGCTACTCCCAACTCAGCTCTCCACTCCTGGTCCAACATCACAGTATCGGCAGCAAATAAACTCTGCCCACTGGCAACAAAAAAACCGAAACAAAATGCACCCAAAAAACAACCCTGGTTTAACGAAGAACTTCAAAAACTCAAACATTCCCTCCGACAAAAAGAAAGTAAATGGCGTAAAGCACCATCACCGTCCTCCCTCTCAGCTTACAAACTCGCCCTTCACATATACAAGAGCACTACATTAAAAACAAAAAAGGACTACTACGCTCACAAGATCCATCACCTCATCTTTGATTCAAAAGCCCTTTTTACTTACGTCTCGAACTTAACTCAAGTCAACCCTCCAGACATTCCACTCAACCAAGCGCACAAAAAAGCAGAGGAGTTGGCCATCTTCTTCAGTAACAAAATTTCTAACCTACAATCACAGCTGAAACCGAATACCCTATCTCCACTCAGCACATACCTCCATCACTGCAAAAATATTTCTATACAAGCCTTCGAACCCATTGCAACATCAGAGACCAAATCAGTATTGAAGAGAATGAAACCCTCATCTCACCCATTTGACCATATCCCTTCCAAACTACTGCTGCTAATTCCAGATACCATCTCCAAAACCTTGACTGACATTATCAATTGTTCCTTAGCCCAAGGAATCTATCCAGACGACCTGAAAATTGCTTCTATCAAACCTCTATTAAAAAAACCTAATTTAAATCCCAAAGATCCCTCCAACTTTCGCCCAATCTCCAACCTCCCTTTTATAGCTAAGGTAATGGAAAAATTAGTCAATACCAGATTATCAGAATACCTTGAAGACAACAATATATTATTCCCCACTCAATATGGCTTCCGAAAATCCTTAAGTACAGAATCACTTCTCATTTCCCTGACAGATTACCTAATCATGGGCCTTGATAAAGGTCATGCCTACCTGCTGATACTCCTCGACCTATCGGCCGCCTTTGATACTGTAAATCACTCCCTTCTCCTAAATCAACTAGCAAACATCGGAATAACAGGCATGGCACTTGCCTGGTTCAAATCATTCTTGGGAAACAGAGGATACAAAGTCAAAATACATAACAAAGAATCACAGTTTTATCCTTCCACACTAGGAGTCCCACAGGGCTCCTCTCTTTCCCCCACACTCTTTAACATTTACCTCCTCCCCTATGTCAACTCTTAACCAATCTGAACCTCAAATACTTTCTATACGCAGATGACGTCCAGATTGTCATCCCCATCAAAGAATCCCTCACAAATACTATTAAAATCTGGGAAAACTGCCTTCAAAAAATTGACAACCTCCTCTCCAGTCTAAATCTAATCCTAAATTCTTCAAAAACCGAACTCCTCATAATTTCCCCCGAAAACAGTAACCTCGCCTCTAATCCACCAAGCGGCTTTCAAACAGCACAAGTAAGAGACCTAGGAGCAATCATTGATAATCGGCTAAATCTAAAATCTTTTATTAATCAAACTACTAAGAACTGCTTTCATAAACTGCACGTCTTAAAAAGAATTAAACCACTTTTCCACTTCCACGACTACAGAACAATCCTGCAATCAATAATCTTCTCTAAACTAGATTATTGTAATTCCATTCTATTAGGTCTACCGTCTTCCCACACTAAACCCCTCCAGATGGTTCAGAACACGGCGGCCAGAATTTTGACAAACACAAGAAGAAGAGACCACATATCCCCGATTCTCAAAGACTTACATTGGCTACCAGTTCACTATAGAATCTTATATAAGTCCATTACCACCATCTACAAAGCTTTCCATCAACTCGCTCCACTTAACCTCCAAATCCCATTTAAAAAACATACCTCCGACAGACCAATCAGAGAGTCCTACAGAGATTCACTACAGGCTCCTCCTGCCAAAACCTTTCACCATAAGACTCTCAGAGACAGGGCATTCTCCACAGCAGGACCTACTTTGTGGAACTCCATCCCACCAGAACTGAGACAGGAACCCTGCCTTCCAACATTTAGAAAAAGACTTAAAACTTGGCTATTTAAACAAGCCTTCCCAGATCCGAACTAAATGATAGCAATTTTACAAGAGATAGTAAATTATACAAGGAGACTTCACAGTATAATGTATATAATGTAAATAATGTAATCCTTACAGTTCGGCTCTCTTATTCTTATCTCTCCTCCAAGTTTAAGACCCTTGTTGTAATGTAACTTTTGATCTCCTTGCACTTGTTTATGTTTCCGTTCTCTGTTTGTCACCCCTTGTTACATGTAAACCGGCATGATGTGGTTTCTAACCATGAATGCCGGTATAGAAAAAAACGCAAATAAATAAATAAATAAATAAATAAGAAATTGCCAATCTGGGTCAGACCAAGGGTCCATCAAGCCCAGCATCCTGTTTCCAACAGGGCTCAAACCAGGCCACAAGAATCTGGCATGTACCCAAACACCAAAACAATCCCATGCTACTGATGCCAGTAATAGCAGAGGCCATTCCCTAACACAACTTGATTAATAGCAGTTAATGGACTTTTCCTCAAGAATTAACCAACCCTTTTTTAAAGCCAGCTACAATAACTGCACTAACCACATCCTCTGGCAACAAGTTCCAAGGCTTAATTGTGCTTTGAGTGAAAAAGAATGGGCCAGATTTTATAACATGCGCGTGCAGCCGAGCACGTGTTATAAAATCCAGGGTCGGCACGCGAAAGGGGGTGCACAATTGTGCAACTTCCATGCACCAAGCCGAGCAGCCTTCCTCCGTTCCCTCCGAGGCCGCTCCGAAATCGGAGCGGCCTCGGAAGGAACTTTCCTTCTGCCCCCCCCCCCCCCCCGCACCTTCCCCTCCCTTCCCTTATCTAACCCGCCCCCCAGCCCTAACTAAACTCCCCCCTGACCTTTGTAGAAGAAGTTATGCCTGCCTCTAGGCAGGCGTAACTTGCGCACGCCGGTTCTCCATCCCCCGGCCCAGTGGCTGTTCTGGAGGCCTCGGTCCCACGCTCAGAACGCCCCCAGGTTGGCGCCCCGCCCACTGCCCCCCCCCTTGTTGTGGCGCCTGGCTGTGGTGGGCCGTGGCCAGGCCCCCCTACCTCAATTGGTTCGCTGGCTCGGGGACACACCCCCCCCCCCCGACGAGGCAGACCATGTGCGGCTCACGGCGCACATTCTCCAGCGTCCCTGCAGGCAGCATTGGGCAGAGCGCAGCAGGCTCCGCCCTTTAAAGGGACAGCGGCACGAAAGCCAGGCCGGCTCCGGAAGATGACATCATCAACCCGGGAGATTTAAACCTCTCCCTGGGTTCAGGAAGTTGCCTTTGCAACAATGTCTAGTGGTTTTGCCTTGCTTCCCTTGTGTTCCTGACTTCTGGCTTAACTTCGGACTGATTTGGATTCTCCTGCTCACTGCCTGCCCCGAACCCTTGGTTGTATTCCTGACTTCTGGCTTGACTTCGGATTGTCTTTGGTTTTCTCCTGCTCGCTGCCTGCCCTGGATCTTCGGCCTGGACGTTTGAGTCTGCACCTTGCCGCCGGCCCCGGACCTCTTGCCTGGACTTTGACTCTGTACCTTGCCGCCGGCCCCGGACCTCTTGCCTGGACTTTGACTTTGCACCTTGCCGCCGGCCCCGGACCCCTGGCTTGGACTTTGACTCTGCACCTTGCCGCCGGTCCGAGTTTGGCTGAGTACGCGCCATATACGCCTCAGGGTCCCTTCCATGCGTCTCGCCCCCAGATATATTGGGCCCTTTTTTATCAGTAAACGCCTGGGACTGGTAACCTATCGTCTGCGACTTCCTGCCAGTCTTCAAATCCATAACTCCTTCCACGTCTCCTTGCTGAAGCCATTGATTTCCTCCTCATTCCATGCTGCTCCGCTCAGGCCTCCTGCCGTGGATTCGGATGATGACCTCATCTACCAAGTACGAGAGATTCCGGATGTCCGCCGTAACCATAGACGGTGGGAGTATCTGATTGCATGGGAAGGCTTTGATCCGGAGGAAAATTCCTGGGAACCATCCTCAAATATCTTGGATAAGACCTTACTTCAGAAATTCGATACTACTCATCCTGGTAAACCTGGTCCTTCCAAGAGGGGTCATGAGGGGGGTACTGTTGTGGCGCCTGGCTGCGGTGGGCCGTGTCCAGGCCCCCCTATCTCGATCGGTTCGCCGCCTCGGGGACCCCCCTGACGAGGCAGACCATGCGCGGCTCATGGCGCATATTCTCCGGCGTCCCTGTGGGCAGCATCGGGCAGAGCGTAGCAGGCTCCGTCCTTTAAAGGGACAGCGGCAAGGAAGCCAGGCCGGCCCCGGAAGATGACATCATCAACCCGGGAGATTTAAACCTCTCCCTGGGTTCAGGAAGTTGCCTTTGCAACAAGGTCTAGTGGTTTTGCCTTGCTTCCCTTGTGTTCCTGACTTCTGGCTTGACTTCGGACTGATTTGGATTCTCCTGCTCACTGCCTGCCCCAAACCCTTGGCTTGTATTCCTGACTTCTGGCTTGACTTCAGATTGTCTTTGGTTTTCTCTTACTCGCTGCCTGCCCTGGATCTTCGGCCTGGATGTTTGACTCTGCACCTTGCCGCTGGCCCCAGACCTCTTGCCTGGACTTTGACTCTGTACCTTGCCGCCGGCCCCGGACCTCTTGCCTGGACTTTGACTCTGCACCTTGCCACCGGCCTCGGACCCCTGGCCTGGACTTTGACTCTGCACCTTGCCGCCAGTCCCGAACCTCTTGACTGGACGTCGGCTCCACGCCTAGCTGCCAGCTTCAGACCTTTGGCTTGGACCCCTGACTGTACCTTGCTGGTCTCCCGTAGGGGTAGGTCTGTCGTCGTAACCTAGCCATTCTCTATAGCACCTTCCGGAGGCGAGTTCATCGGGGCTGTTCCTCAGTGAGTACCATTCTTCGTTCCGGACTAAGGGTCCACATACCGTAACACCCCTGGAACGCCCATTTTTTCAAGCTCCAGGACTTACACGCATCCTGGGGCTTGCGCGCGCCGCCAAGCCTATGCAAGATAGGCTCGGCGCACGCAGGGGGAGACAGGGGTTTTTGGGGGTTATGCGCGTATCTTACACGCGTAACCCTTTGAAAATCTACCCCAATTTTCTCCGATTAGTCTTAAATGTGCTACTTGCTAACTTCATGGAGTTATTTAGTGTTTGAAACAAAAGGATTTGCTTTTGTGTGTGTGTTTCTATCACTTTAACAATATGTTAGTGTGCACGTATCTCCAGTTCCACCAAAGTAGCAGCTAGGGGATAGAGTTTGTAAGTGCTGATAGAGAGTGTCAAATCAGAGTCACCCAGAGATGATGAGAAACTTTAGTAGCTTGTAGATGGGGCTAGCATTCATAGCTGTTGAGCATAGGCACCCTTGTATCTTGATCATGTTGTCTCAGGAGCAAACAGATTATTCTTCAGTCTGCTACTCCAACTTTAAATAAAATAATAAGAGATATTATCTCCCTGCAACCATAAATCTTCCACAATCAATGTGTTGCCCTGGTGTGCATCCTGCCGTCTTGTTGAACTAATTAACTAACAAAACAAAAGATAATTATAATATCCTTGGCTAAATATAGTTAAGAGTTGAGTGCGAGTGAGGTATGGGAATAGTAATATGCAGTGAGCATGGCTGAAGACATATGATCAGAGAAAAATCGGGGTTAAGATGAGTACACTGATTTGTTTCCTAATTCAGTCACATGCACACTCTTTCTCCCTGTCACTGCTCAATTATTATTGTTCCTTTAAGTTTCTTTTGTTTCAATATATCTCCAGGAAACTAAATATTTTGTTTCCCTCTATAAAACGTTTTATACAAAGATAGGTTATCAATTGTTATACAGGATTAAAATATGTACTTATAAACAAAGAATGTTAAGATCGCTGGCCACGGAGCCCCCCAGCTGATTCTCTTACCTCCACAACAGAGGCAAATCTGGGGATCCTGGCAGTGGCGGGGAGCCGCTGCCAACTCTGGTTTCCCTTCTCATGCAGCCCTGGGCTGCCCACTGACATCTCCAGTGCGGCTGGAACACCACCAACTTCCTGCTGCACTGAACTGCCCCTTAGGTGCGCGCGCGGCCTTCTACTGATATTTAAAAGGCCCACGGCGGGAATATGCCACCGGACGAAGCAGAAAACCTACGAGAGAGTCGGTTGGCTCTTAGATGATTGAGGGGATGAAAGGGACGATAAGGCCATCGCAGAAAGATTAAACAAATTCTTTGCTGTGGTGTTTACTGAAGATGTTGGGGAGATACCCTTCTGGAGATGGTTTTCAAGAGTGACAATTCAAGTGAACCGAACCAAATCATGGTAAACCTGGAAGATGTGGTAGGCCACATTGACAAACTGAAGAGTAGTAAATTACCTGGACTGAATGGTATATACCCCAGGGTTCTGAAAGAACTAAAAAATGAAATTTCAGACCTATTTCAATTAATTTGTAACCTATCATTAAAATCATCCATTGTACCTGAAGACTGGAAGGTGGCCAATGTAACCCCAATTTGGTGAATAAACATGTAGACAAAGGTGAACCAGTAGATGTGGTATATTTGGATTTTCAGAAGGCTTTCGACAAAGTCCCTCATGAGAGATTTCTAAGAAAACTAAAAAGTCATGGGATAGGAGGCGATGTCCTTTTGTGGATTGCAAACTGGTTAAAAGACTGGAAATAGAGAATTAGATTACATGGTCTGTTTTCACAATGGAAAAAGTTAAACAGGGGAGTGCCTCAGGGATCTGTACTTAGATTGGTGCTTTTTAATATATTTCTAACTGATCTGGAAAGGGGTATGATGAGTGAGGTGATCAGATTTGTGGATGGCTCAAAATTATGCAGAGTAGTTAAATCTCAAGTGGATTGTGATAAACTGCAGGAGGACCTTGTAAGACTAGAACATTGGTTTTCCCAATGGCAGATGAAATTTAATATGGACAAGTGCAAGATTATGCATTTAGGGATAAATTACCCTTGCTGAAATTACACAATGTTAGATTCTATCTTAGGAGATACCACCCAGGAAAGAGATCTAGACTTCATAGTAGATTGAAATCGTCGGCTCAGTGTGCTGCAGCAGTCAAAAAAGCAAACAGAATGTTAGGAATTATTAGGAAAGGAATGGTTAATAAAACTTTGAATGTCAGAATGCCTCTATATCGCTCCATGGTGAGATCACACCTTGAATACTGTGTACAATTCTGGTCTCCACATCTCAAAAAAGATTTAGTTGCACTGGAGAAAGTGCAGAGAAGGGCGACCAAATGATAAGGGGCATAGAATGGTTCTCGTATGAGGAAAAGCTAAAGAAGTTAGGGCTGTTCAGTTTGGAGAAGAGACGAATGAGGGGGGATATGATAGAGGTCTACAAAATCATGAAAGGACTTGAACAGGTTAATGTAAATTGGTTATTTACTCTCAAAGATAACAGAAGGACTAGGGGGCACTCCATGAAGTTAGCAAGTAGCTCATTTAAAACAGATTGAAGAAAATTCTTTTTCACTCAGCACATAGTTAAGTTCTGGAATTCATTGCCAGAGGATGTGGTTATGGTAGTTAATGTAACTGGGTTTAAGAAAGGTTTGGATAAGTTCCTCGAGGAAAAATCCATAAACTGCTATTAATCAATAAGCAACAGTAGTTTGAGATTTATTTAATGTTTGGGTACTTGCCAGGTACTTATGACTTGGATTGGCCACTGTTGGAAACAGGATGCCGGGCTTGATGGACTCTTGGTCTGACCCAGTATGGCATATTTTACGTTATGTTACCTCCATGAATCCTCCAATGCGGTGATGCTAAAAATTAAATGTCACCACCATGGCCCCTACTGCCCTCGGGAAACAGTGCGGCAGCAATATGCTCACCAACCAACCACTGCGGCTCCCACCCCTCGCTGCCTGTCTTCCTCCTGCCTTCACATGCTGCCAGGAGCTCCTCTCACTCCTGCAGGTCAGAAACCCTTTCATTTTTAAATGTGGCTTGTAGCTGCTAATAACAGCAACATGCTGCACCTCTCCCTGGCCCTGCAACCTTAAAAAAAATTCAGCAGCCACACTTCCATGGACCTCCCAGGCTCTCCCAAGCCTAAACCAGCATTGGGCCCATCACAAACCAGGGACCCAGACTCCATAGCAATAGGCCCCTGCATCTCACCAGGACTCCAGGATCTCAGTACCCAGTACAAGGCAGGTAAATATATATATTTTATTTCCCTTTTTAAAGCATCATCACTTCATTTTGTCTATCGGTGATGCCTCTTGTTCCCTGTGCATTCCTTTGGCTCTGGCCACTGCCTTGCCCCACTGTTTTGCAACCTCAAGATAATCAGATATGATCACCCCAACATCTCTTTCAGGGTACAATCTACAGATGGGTTTATTTTGCACATTAATCAAGCAAAGAAAATCCCAATCTAACTTGTTCATAAATGAACAAATCGGGAGAGCATGAGATCATATAATGCATTGACTCCTTGGTATCGTATCAGTGTGTTAAAACTTACATCCAGAAGACCAGGGTTCAAGTCCCACTTTTGCTCCTTGGGAGTAAAGTGACTTGGGCAAGTCACTTTACTCTCCATTGCCTTAGGTACAAACCTAGGACTAGATTCCTCAAAATATTGTATGCGATAGGAAGAGAGGTGAGAGAGAGCCTATCTACAAGGCCCTTGTAGTAGATAGCTATTTATGCTACTATAGGAGGCCCACCTAGTAACTCGAGGTTTAGGTAGGGGTTAGGGGCCACTTTTACATGCAGAGTGAGACGTACGAACAGAACAGTCCAGTCTTGTGAAGATTTGATGTCCTTCAGAGTGAGGAAACTCAGACAACGATGAGATTTGAACAATGTTCTCTTAACCTAGCTTGATGGACTCTCTACCTGGGTAACAGGTATGGTGTCACCCCCTTCCCCAGCCTAATAATGCCCAAAACAGAATTTGTGAAAAAATCATAACTTGCATTATGGGCATATCGAATGATATCACACAGCTTAACACTAATGAAAAAAGGTGTAGTTATTTTCGGCATTAAAACTGCGATATCATGCATTATGGCTTCACAATTTGCGAAGCCAGCCCACATTTACAAACTTCCCACCCCCAACTCCTCCGTAATCCCTCCCCTTTTAAAAATTAGCATTGCATCATGCGTTATGGTGCTTTTCGCATGCGTTAAGGCAAAGATCTGCAATCACACGAGATAAGCATTTGAAAATGACCCCCTTAGTAATTAAGGGTAGTTGGCACTGCATCAGCTAGTTATCCCCATGTTTATTTATTTCCCAAACTGTAAACATTGGGGCCCTTGTTGGTTGCTGTCTGAGTCCAATTTCCCTTTTCTCATTGCTGTTGAAGCAGAGAGCAATGATGGAGTTGCGTCAACAGCATCAAGGCTTATTTGTTAAGGGTAGCAACTGCCACACCAGCAGGTTTCCCTCCAGTTACCCCTATGCACTCTTTTCTTTATTTCCAACCTCTAGACTTTAGGGATCCACAGTGTTTATCCCATGCCCCTTTGAATTCCTTGACTGTTTTCGTATTCACCAGCTGTTCCGGAAAGGCATTCACCACCCTCTCTGTGAAGAAATATTTCCTGACATTGGTTCTGAGTCGTCCTCCGTGCCCCAACCCTTGAGAAGGTGGTTACGAGGTTGGACATTGTGTTCAGATTAAACTATCTAACTGCTTTGAAAAGACATAGACTGCATACATTTGAGCAAATATGGGATAAATATGTCATTTGGAAAAAGCAGCCTTATAAAGCCTATTTTTCTTAGTTTACCTAGTTATTATGCCTCGTTAAATATAGGTACACTGGAGTTTATGATTATACAAGATGACAATGGTGTTATGTTGCTTTTTGTTTTTTTTATTCCTTAGATATTTGTCTTTACAAGCCACTTATTTACTTCTTTGTGTATCCTAACCAAATGAGTCTGTTTTAGAGGGGATTATATTAGCAAAATACCATATTGTGTTATGTTTATATATATTTGAGGCTAACTTGAGCTTTTAATTGTATTTCTGCATACGTTTTTACTTTTACCATTCAGGTGTTTGTCTTTTCTTTTCCTTTCTTTTCTTCTTTCTTCTTCTTCTTCCTTTAAAGGGAGGGGGCTTAGGGGGTATTTGGGGGACAGTGAAGGGAAGGGTTATTGGTGATTTTGGGATGTTTAAGAATATTTGTATGTATGCATTTCTATGAACAAACCTATGCTATGTATATGTCTAACTGGCACTGTGGTTTTGTTTGGTGGAACGTTTTGTTTGAACATTTGGAAAAAGATTAAATAAAATTGTTAATTGAAAAAAAAGGTTGTCTTTACTAAATAGCTGTTGTGTTCGTGCCTATTTTCGTCGTCGCTCCACCCTCTCTACCTTTGTGGCGACTCCCTTCGGCTCAGACGGACAGATGCAACTGTGGCTTCTCTCCACCTCTTGGTCCCGGAATCCCCGGGCTGGCTTGATGCTACGGATCCGCCATGTTCCTGATGATGTAAGGGCGCGCGCACGTGCTCCAGACTTGTACCAGCAAGGGCGCGAACCTCAGGGGCGTTCCCCCGTACTGACGTCATCCGTTTTCAATTTAAAAGGTCTTTGCTAACTACAAACTAGTTAGCAAGGAACTCCATCGGGACTTGCTTTGGCAGTCCACGCTACTTGCAACAACGATCCAAGTCAGCAAGGGGAAATCTTTCTCCACTGCTCGGCCTTTTCAAACTTAGCAGGAGTACCCGCTCCTTGGGGGCTCTGCTCTCTCTATTCTTGATTTCAGATTGTTGGACGGGATCCAGAACTCGCTCCTCGAGGGCCTACGTTCCCGAAGACTCAGAAGACTCCTATTGCCTGGAGGCGATCACAGACATGAACACAGTGAGTCCTGTTACAGACAGGAACCGGTACTCGCTCCATGAGGGCCATTGTTCCTAATCGCTAAGGCTCCCTTCAGTCTAAGACGTTATCGCAGGTATGGAGATCTTGATTTACCATTGCAGATTGCAGATAGGAACCAGTACTCGCTCCATGAGGGCCTATGTTCCTAAAACCTTTCTCATACTCTCTTCTTCCTCAGAAGATATCGCATACCTATATCTTATGGATTACTATTACAGATTAACAGATAGAAACCGGTACTCGCTCCACGAGGGGCCTACGTTCCTAAATCTCTCCTAGCCTCTCTTCTATTCCAGAAGCCATCTCATACACAGTTATTGTGAGTTCTATTTCAGACTGCCTATAGGAACCAGTACTCGCCTGCGGCTCCTGTTCCTGATTACTGAAGACTCTCTGTTGCATATAGAAGACATTAGATATCTACAATTGTGAGCGTACCATCTACCACTGGTTATGCTCTGCATACCCTGTCTACTCACTACCTATAGTCTCTCCTTATAGCTCAGCAACTCAGAGATCGTAATTCCAGTATCAGAGGGACTTCAGCCCTGCCGGGCATATCAGCTCACTACTGCCACCTCTGGTGGTTCTACTTCCAGTCTAATAAAGAACTATCTGTGTTTGTCTCAATACTCCAGCCTAGCCGGTGGTCCCTCTCAGGATCTCCACTTGAGGGCGCTGTCATCTGCCATCGGCCCAGGGATTCACTATTTCTACTAAGTGTACTTCTTACACTAATAGAGCGGTATTATCATCTGCCACTCTGTGGGAGCCAACCTACATCAGACCATACGCCTCTCTCTGTGGAAGCTGATCCATATTAGATAGCTATCTTCCCGTGGGGATCATACAGGTTGCTGGCTCATCTTTCTACAGGAACTAAGCACTAACAGATTGGTACTCCTTAGCAAGATCCGTACAGAGTGCTACTCCGCCCCCTGGCGGGGGATCGCTAACAGATTGCTAACTCCTCCTTCAACGGGAGTATCCAGCAGCCAGATTCATAACAGATTGCTAACTCCTCCCCTCTGGGGGAGCGGATCCATAACAGATTGCTAACTCCTCCCCTCTGGGGAGCAGGTCTCTAACAATAGCCAGGTGAAAATGTAATTAGAATACTGTCCACATGCAGCAATTGATTTCTTCACTCTGCTGTAGAAATACTATACTAGAATACAGAGGAGCCTCTGACACTGGCAATGTTTTGGCAATGTCCACCTGCTTAAGGGGCTAAACAGTGCTGTGACTGTAACAAATAAAATAGATTATCAAAATCTGTCGAAACATAGCAAAAAAATATAGAGTCAATGCCCCCACTCATGGTATGGCAATCAGACAGCAATCTCACATAGCCAAGATGGCTCCAAGGGACCAGCCATTTTAAAATCCAAAAGGGATCCAAGCCAGCCAAAATGATGTCATCCAAGTTCCATCAATCAGATCTAATGGTGGGTAATACAAAGGAAAACAATAAAAGAAAAAAGGAAAACAATTCTAATCATCTAATAAAAAACAGACCAATTTCTTTGGTCTAACCAGGGGGAGCAACAGTTTTCATTTTGTAAATCCACCTTTGTAGCCACAGTGCAGTGTTTGAATGCCACAGAGGCATTCAAACACTGCACGGAGCGGCAGTAGCCACAGAGGCATTCACGGAGTGGGTTACCAGTGGCCAGTAGTTATTGTTCCACCTTCACGGAGCGGAAGGATGGAGGGCTGCTATCTCCAAAAAAAAATAAAAAAAACAAACAAAAAATAATAACAGGGGTGGGTAAGAGTATGGGGTAAGGGTGTGGCCTGCTTGTTACAGCAGTTGCTACCCCTAATTGAGCTGGATGTCACTTGGATGCAGATACGGCGCTGCTCTCTAAATTGGTGGTGGGGTGGAGGGGAATTAGGGCTGGAGGGTACTGGAAGCCAATAGTAACAGGTGGGAGAGAGAAAAAGGGAAATAAAAATGGATAAAGTGCGTAGCTTGCTGGGCAGACTGGATGGGCCGTTTGGTCTTCTTCTGCCGTCATTTCTATGTTTCTATGTATGTTTCTATGTTCAGGTTGAAGCACAACTGAATCGTAGTTATCACCACAAATATTCTTTGGTTTCTCAGGAATCACAAATGTCAGATAAACAGGAGAATGTTGAAATTAATTCCAATGCTCTACAAGAGGAGCCTCAACTTGCCCCCTGTGTATTCCACTCAGATGTTTGAGGATTTATACTTTTATGATATGTTTTGTTTACCCAATATAAAGTACATGACAAAGCACTATTGCAAATGACAAAGGCACCGTTGTACCATTGAAAATTTTTAAAAAACCTACTTCTGTTTACAAAATTCATTGGTAGATGATTAAAATCAATGCTATCATCACCTTCACTAAATGTGAGTTTTAGCATGCTGGTATGATACCAATGAGTCAATACATTATATGGTTGCTTGCTCTTCCTTTGTTTGAGGTTTGTTTTGTGCATACCATGACAGGAATAAACCTTGCTTGTAATCCGGGGTATGTTGGGTACAATCTCAGTTTCTCAAAATACTGGTTATGTAATATCTTAATACTTGCATTGTGCCAAAGAGAACTTACTTCTGGAGTTCGTAGGGTGCAATGCTTATAGGTAACATATCAAGGTGCGCTTGGAAGTTCTTTTTAATCAGGCCAGTGGCACCCAGTATAACATTCAGCCATATTTTCTTAGTCTCTGATTGTATCTCTGAATATCTTAGGGTCTTTTTTTCTCTCCAGACATTGTACAGAAGAGTCACTTGGTACTGTTTGCAATGCTGTTCTTCTATTTTTTTCTTCACCACAATATCTTGCCTTTTTACATCAAATCTATTATTGGTTGGAATGGGAATGTCCCAGGTGATTACAATTTTTTCATTCTCTGCAATTCGGTCAGGGTCATGATCCTAGTATTTTTCTGGTACAGCAATGTTTTAGTGTTTATATAGTTGCCAGTTGATGAGCCATGCTACCTTATTGTGCCTCTCTAAGGCCTTCTGATATGTACACGTCACACCCAGCAATAAGACGTGTAACCATTACCTGTTCTGATTTACAGAATCTGCATTTTTATGTGTTATTGGTCTTTTTTTTTTGTTGACTGTGAACCATTTTGTCCTTAGTCCATTGTCCTGTGCTCCAATGATCAAGCACTCATCTGTAGGTTTAAGTTCACCTATTCTTAGCAATTCCTGTGTCAGATTTTGATCTTCGTATGATTGCTAAAGTAACTCTTTGTATTTCCCTCTGTACTTGTACTTTTGCCAGTTGTTTTCCTTGTTTGCTAGTCTAAGTTTTTTAAGACTTTTCTTCTCTTGTTTTGCAAATTCTGCCACTTCTTTTTCCATGTATGCTGTTCATCGGATGCTTTTCTAAGTTTAAGGATGGAAACTAACTGTGGCTCTTTACTTTTGTATTTTCAGCTCTTCTTAGGAATTTGGGCCTATTGATGCTGTTCACTATGCCTGAAGGTCTATAACAGTTGCTCTGTTTATGCATTCTATGTCTATAAGGCCCATATCTCCTTCAACTCTTGGGATGCAGATTCTCTGCATATGTTGACTTTTATAAATTAGCTGGTGGCCATGGAGGAGTTTTCTAGCTTATATCCAATTGGTCAAGAGCCTTCTGGGGGCAGTCTACAATTCCAAAGCTGCAGTATAGTGCAGGGATTGCAAGTTGATTCATGGCTTTTATCTTATTCTGTGCCGTTTATGCATTTTTCAATAACAATTTCAGTCTCCTGTAGTGCTCTTTGCTGAACTTTTCTCTCAGTGGTTTGTACTGGATTCATTGTTGCACCTTCATTTACTCCTAGATATTTGTATACACCTTCCTTTTCTGTTTTGCTTAGTTTTCCTTTAAGGAAGGGTCACCTTAGCACATTTGTACAGGATCTTGATGTTAGGGATGACAAATTGTCCATCTTCATAATTCAAATGGAGTCTGCCACGGTTACATGTACACATCAGTATAAGAAAATGTACACATTAGTATAAGAAAATAGAAACATGATAGCAGAAAAAGACCTTATTGTCCATCTGCCCAACTAATTCAGCTCTATAATTCCCATCACTTCCTCAAAGATCTCCTGGATATATCCTATGCTTTCTTGAATTCAGATAGTCTTACCTGCCTCATTGTATGTTGATCTCCTGGGTTTCTTCACCCCAAGTGCATGCCTTTAAACTTTTTTGTATTAAAGTTTAGTTTCTAAATACTTGACCATTCCTCAGGCTTTTTTAAGATTTTGCCTAACATTTATACACTATCTGTAGTATCTACCCTGTTACAGATCTTAATATCATCTGTAAAAAGATAACCTTTTCTACCAACCTGTAATATGAAAATATTGAACAGAACCAGTACCAAGCCTGATCCCTGAAGCACTCCAATGATAACCATGCTGTCCTGGCAGTGAGCTCCACTTCTCACTAGGGGTGTGAATCGTGTGATCGATCGTCTTAACGATTGATTTTGGCTGGGGGGGGAGGGAAATCTGATCGTCGTGTTTTGGGGTTTTTTTTAAAATCGTTAAAAATCGTAAATCGGAGGAGGGTGGGAAAACCGGCACACCAAAACAACCCTAAACCCCCCCCCCCCCCACTGGACCCCAGGTAATTTAAAACATTTTGGGGGGGGTTCGGGAGGGTGGGGGATTTGTTTTAAAGGGTCGGGTTGGGTTTTAGGGTTGTTTTGGTGTGCCGGTTTTCCCGCGCCCTATTTAACGATACAATACAAATGCCCCTGACGATAAATCGGGGGCATTTGTATTGTATCTTGCACTCTAACGATTTTGGACGATTTTAAAATTATCTGACGATAATCTTTCAAAAACGATTCACATCCCTACTTCTCACTACCCTCTGTTGCCTATTCAAACAGTTTTAACTTAGTCAACTATCTTAGGTTTCACTTAAACTGTTCAGTTTATTTTTGCACCTCCTGTGTGGGACAGTGTTAAAAGCTTTATTAAAATTCAAGTATACCTTATCCGGTGCACACTCCTAAAATAATTCTTTGGTCAGTCAGGGAAGACATTGGTCAGATTTGTTTGATATTATCTCCCTTTGGTAAAATCCATGCTGTCTTGAATCCTGTAACCCTGTGGATTCAAGATACTCCATTGAACTTTCCTTTAGTAATGACTGCATTTATTTATTCACCCCTGAGATCAGGCTTAAGTGGCCTGTAGTTACCAGCCTCTTCACTATTTCCACTATTATGAAGAGGAACAACATCTGCTCATCTCCAGTTCTCTGGAACCACTCCTTTCTCCAAGGAATTATTGAATAGAACCATCAGTGGACCTGCCATAAACCTTTGTGCTCCTTTGCACATCCTAGGACACTCCCAGCCTCTGGCGGACCACAAACAGACCAGGTTTTCATGAAATCTATATTGAATAATAATTGTGATAGATCTACGTGCACACAGGTTTTCATTTGTTTTTATTTGGTTCAATATGTGTCTCAAAGAAAGGGGCTTTCCAATTTGATTGGCTCTCGCAAAGTATCACGTGTTGAATGGATCCAATGAGCAACATGTTTCTGTTCATCAAAGCAAACAGATCTGTTTAAATGCCTTCCTGTGGCATATCTGGTGCCTTCAGAAGGGCATGGTAAATGGGCACATTTGACCCTTGAGTACAATCTTCAAATTTGTTTCCCTCAAGGCAGGCACCATTGGTGTGCTGAAATACAGCTGTGTCAGGATTTGGGATTTACTGGGTCTTCATGAGAAAGGCTTAATGAACATAAATGTTATGGTTCTGCGCTGCCTCCCCTCCACCGGGGGACCCTGGCAAACTCTGCTCGGAACCGTACCCTCCAGCTCATTTATGGTCCCTGGCCTCTGCCGTTGCAACATGTGATTGACGTTACGTGGGCGCCAGTTCGATTTACGGATGTATGCTTTGACATACCCGGTATATAAATTATGGTATAAAAGAATTTTCAGGAATTTTGTGTGATGATGACACTGGAGAAAAAAGCTGATGTATATACGCCATTGAAGTTTTGGATATCAATGGTCTACGTTTGATTACATTGGAGAATTATATTGGGAAATTCAACTTTCGCGCATTTATAACATAAGTCCCTGAAGAAGCCCCATGAGGGGAGAAACAAAGATCCTTTGTTGGACAATGATGGAAATTTGGTTTGGAGAGTAACAACGATCATGGCGAATATGATACAATGAAAATGAAGTTATTGTAATCTGACATATGCAAAGCATTATAACTTGTTATATTGACTGTTAAAAATTTAATAAGAATTTCTTGCAATCACTATGTTCTGGAGATGTTTTTAATATGTTTTTAGGTGAGTGTGAATGGGTTTGAATGTGGTAGTGAGCATTTTATTGTCTAGATAGAGTAATAAATTAATAAAGTTTGCACATTATTCTAAAAGTGTAGTATTCTTTGTTGAATATAATTGTGTATTTAAAAGGATACATTGTAATTGCATTACCCTATGCGTATATTTACCTATTTGGAAGACATGAGCATATTAATGAAGGTGAGTGCTATATGTGTGTTGACATATAATTGAACTTATATGCTGAGTTTTTTTCAACACCGTTTCTAAAATATACATTTGAAGATATATAAAGACTGATTTTATGTGAAAATCATTTTAAAAATGGTTTATAATGGAATCATGATTATAACATAGCTCATTCCTGTATGAGATAATGGTGATTTGAACCTCATATGAGTATCCTTTTCATATTATTTCATTGTTTGTATGACTGACTCACTTTTCAATTTATTGATTATTCTATAACAGACTTAGACGTCGAAAAGATTAATGTCTTAACTATCAGAATCCCAGTTTTATCTATCAAGCCACAGCCAAATGGTCCTACACATCAATAGATCTAAGCAAATAACAGCATCCAATGCCCCACCTCAAAATCTTCACACACTCCCTCCAAAGTACATACAGGAACATCAAAGCAATGGAAAATACCAGATAACCTTAGAAAAGCCAGCAGCAAAATAGTAGATAAATACTGTCCTGACTAAGAACTGCAGTTGGAACACTGAGAATACTGTCCACGTTGTAATATATATAAAAGTAATTCTCCATAGACTAGCATTAACTACCAAACCAGAATTTAAAAAAATGGATCTAATAAAACACATCTAAATCAGCCTGGTTTGATAAGGAATATAAAATTTTAGGACAAAAAGTAAGAAAAATCTATAACAGAGCATCAAAGAAATTTATTCAGCAGCTGTTTTCATGATCTTAAAGACTATAAGACAACCCTAAAACAGAAAAAGATATAGAATATATGAAGAAAAAATATCTGAAATTTAGGAAGCCATAGACAACAATTCCTTCCAGGACATGTGGAAGGGTCATAAACCTAAAACAAAACCTGATATAGTAACCCAAAATGGAAAAATGTGGACTGAGCATTTCTAGCAGCTCTATAAAGAGATCAGACCTGATGATCTCACACGCAAGAGAAATTAAACTGCTAAAAAGGGCAATCTAAGAATATCAACCACCACTACACATCTCTGTCAATACAGGAAATTAAAGAATGCCTTCAGACACAGCATAAGAACATAAGAATTGCCATACTGGGTCAGACCAAAGGTCCATCAAGCCCAGTATTCTGTTTCCAACAGTGGCCAATCCAAGTCATAAGTACATGGCAAGTACCCAAAGATTAAATAAATCTCAAGCTACTATTGCTTATGAATTAATAGCAGTTTGTGGATTTTTCCTCTAGGAACTTATTCAAACCTTTTTTAAACCCAGTTACACTAACTGCTGTAACTACATCCTCTAGCAATGAGTTCCTGAGCTGAATGAATTCCAGAGCTGAGTGAAAAATAATTTTCTTTGATTTGTTTTAAATGAGCTACTTGCTAACTTCATGGAGTGCTCCCTGGTCCTTCTATTATCTGAGAGAGTAAATAACTGATTTACATTAATTTTTTTAAGTGTTTTCATGATTTTGTAGAATTCTATCATATCCCCAATCAGTCATCTCTTCTCCAAACTGAACAGCCCTAACTTCCTTAGCCTTACCTCATAGGGCAACCATTGCCACTTATCATTTTGGTAGCCTTTCTTTGCATTTTCTCCAGTGCAACTATATCTTTTTGAGATGTGGCGGCTAGAATTGCACACAGTATTCAAGATGTGGTCTCACCATGAAGCGATACAGAGGCATTATGACATCCATTGTTTTATATGCCATTCCCTTCTTAATAATTCCTAACATTATGTTTGCTTTTTTGATCGCCACAGCTGTTGTGATCCGCTGCCCGCGGGCCACCTCCCGCGAGCAGACTCACTCACCCACACCTTGCTTCACCCGATGCGACGGGACGCCGTCGTCAGGCCTCCCATGCGGCTGGGGCCGCGGACTTGATCTCTTCCTTGCGGCCCGGAGGTCGCCCCTGCTCCTTGTTCTCGCCGCAGCTGGAGCCGGAGCCGGGCCTTTCCCGCCTTTCTTCGCGGCATGGAGCTGCCCCGTGTCAGCCTTCGTGGCAGGGAGCCGCGACGCCATCAAGGGGGTCCTCGTGGGACAGCCTGGAGGCTGCCCCGAAGCCTGCCTGCCCGTTTCCTGCTTCTCAGCGCCGCTAAGGCGGTGCAGGCCGCTGTCCGCGGTCCTGCACAGCCAGCTTCCTGCTCCTTCTTAGGCGCCGGCCCGCGCCTTTCTGCCTGATTTAAAGGGCCAGCCACAGGAAGTGTGGCTGACCCCACCTCTAAGTGGACTTACTGTTTCAGCCCTATAAAGGGCTGCTCCATCAGTCTGTTCATTGCCTTGCATCGGAGTATCACCCTTCTGGAGGGTCCTGCCTGCCAGAGCTCCATCAGGCCTTCCTGTCTTCTCCATGGAGTTCCTGGTCAGTTCCTGTTCTTTTGTCTTGTCTTCGTGCCTGAGGTTCCTGTCCAGATGTCCTGTCCAGATGTCCTGTTCTAGATGTTCTGTCCAGATGTCCCGTCCAGATGTCCCGTCCAGGTATCCTGATGTTCCTGCCCTGATCTTCGTCCTGATGTCCTGCCATGATCCTCTACCACCTGATGTTCCTGCCTTCCCAGATGTTCTTCCCTGCGTCTTCGAATGTGCTCCTGGCCTTCTGACCTGTTGGACCTAGGAGTGGCCAACAGGTGGGATTCGTCCCTGCGCTTGGAGCTTCCGTTCCCGCCAGCCATCGGAGCTTCGGATGCCATTGGTCCTGACATCGGAGTTCCTCCTCGCCTGGATCTTCCCTGCACATGTCCCGCTCTCTTCGTGGTCTGTGACCAGCCTTCGGGCTGTGTAGGGCGCGCAGTGGGACAGGGTGGTCCGCAACTCAGTCCCGCGGGTGGGCTGAGTAGGGCACCCTGAGAGACTGTGCAACTGTCCTTCTGCCCAAGTGTCTTCTGTGATGTCTTCGTAGTTCAAGTCTTGCTACAGTTCCTGCCTGGTTCCAGTACCCGAGTCTTGCTACAGTTCCTGCCTGGTTCCAGTACTCGAGTCTTGCTACAGTTCCTGCCTGATTCCAGTACCCGAGTCTTGCTACAGTTCCTGCCTGATTCCAGTACCCAAGTCTTGCTACAGTCCCTGCCTGGTTCCAGTACCATTGTCCTGTCTTCGTGTCAAGGTCCTCGACTGTCCTCTACCTCAGGCCAGGCCTGCTGCTCCATGCTGTTCGCAGCAGGTCCGAAAGGGCTCAGAATGGTCGGAGGACCATTCAACTTCCAACATCCTCGGATGTTGGCCTTGAGAGCTTGCAAGCCTGGTAGAGGGTCAGCCCGCCAGTCACGCTGGAATATGCCGTCAACCCTCGGGTCGGTCCTGGGTTCGCCTGGGGTCGGGCTGAGGCCCAAGGGCACACTAAACAACGCAAGGCCTCGAGGCTGCAACAGAATGTAAGGCCTTCAAGGTTGCAACAGTATGCAAGGCCTTTGAGGCCGACCATGACAGTATGCAAGGCCCTTGAGGCCGACCATGACAACAGCATATTGAGCCGATGATTTCAATATATTATCCACTATGATGTCTAGATCTCTTTCCTGGGTGGTAACTCCTAAGATAGAATCTAATATTATGTAACTATAGCAAGGATTATTTTTTCCTATATGCATCATTTTGCACTTGTCCATGTTAAATTTCATCTGCCATTTGGAAGCCCAATCTTCCAGTCTCGCAAGGTCCTCCTGCAGTTTGCAATCCACAAAAGGACATTGCCTCCTATCCAATGACTTTTTAGTTTTCTTAGAATCCTCTCATGTGGGTCTTTGTCAAACGCCTTCTGAAAATCCAAATACACCACATCTACCGGTTCACCTTTGTCCACATGTTTATTCACTCTTTCAAAAAAATGTAGGAGATTTCTGAGGCAAGACTTCCCTTGTGTAAATCCATGCTGGCTGTGTCCCATTAAACCATGTCCCTCTAAATGTTTTGTGATTTTATTCTTTATAACAGTTTCCATAATTTTTCCCAGCACTGAAGTCAGGCTTACCAGTCTATAGTTTTCTGGATCATCTCTGGAGCCCTTTTTAAATATCGAGGTTACACTGGCCATCTTCCAATCTTCAGGTACAAAGGATGATTTTAATGATAGGTTACAAATTAATTGAAATAGGTCTGAAATTTCATTTTTTTAGTTCTTTCAAAACCCTAGGGTGCATACCATCCGGTCCAGGTGATTTATTTCTCTTCAGTTTGTCAATCTGGCCTACCACATTTTCCAGGTTCACTATGATTTGGTTCAATTCATCTGAATCATCATCCTTGAAATCTGTTTTGGAATGGGTATCTCCCCAACATCCACTTCAGTAAACACCGAAGCAAAGAAATCGTTTAATCTTACCGCAATGGCTTATTGTCCCTAAGTGCCCCTTTAACTCCTCAATCATCTAAGGGTCCAACGGACTCCCTCGCAGGCTTTCTGCTTCAGATATATTTTAAAACTTTTTATTGTGAGTTTTTGCCTCTATGGCCAATTTCTTTTCACATTCTCTCTTAGCCTGTCTTATCAATGTCTTATATTTAACTTGCCAATGCTTATGCTTAATCCTATTTTTTTCTGATGGATCCTTCTTCAAATTTTTGAATGAAGATCTTTTGGCTAAAATGTTTTAGCCATGTTGGCAATCGTTTGACCTTTCTTCCACCTTTCTTAATGCAAGGAATTAATATGGACTGTGCTTCTAGATGGCATTTTTTAACAATGTCCACACCTGTTGCACACTTTTTACCTTTGCAGCTGCACCTTTCAATTTTTTAATCTGTTTTCGGATTTTATCAAACTTTCCCTTTTGAAAGTTTAGTGCTACCGCCGTGGATTTACTTACTGTCCTCTTTCCACTCATTAATTCAAATTTGATCATATTATGGTTACTATTGCCAAGTGGCCCCACCACCGTCACTTCTCTCACCAAATCCTGCGCTCCACTGAGAATTAGAGCCAAGAAAAGCATATAGCCCCAAAAGGATACTAAATGTAATGCTCAAATACAGCAAACGCTAGTAAAATTATTTAATCTGATGCTATTTTCCAGCCATTTCCCTAAAACATGGTCTGAAGGGTTATTTGCATTCATAAATATGGCCCTAACACCAACTCTGACAATTATGGATCTGTGTCAACAGTAACATCAGCAAGCTGTTCTTTTTATTTGTATTTATTTTATATATTTGAATTTATTATCCTCCTTTTTGGAATACAAAATGTACTCAAGATAGTTTATTATACATTTAAATAGTAGCAGATGAGCAAAAGGCCATTTGCAGCTTTACAATAGTGTATACAAATGAATCTGAAACTTCTAATGAGCAACAAAAGTATGCACAGAAGTCAGATTGAATTCTTTTCAATTAAAAAAAAGCCACTGACCACATCTTCACCTTACAGACATTGGTTAAACAGAAAAAATGTGTTTAAATGATTACATACTCCCTTTGTGATATTAGAATACTTCCTGGAACCAAAGTTTTCAAGCACAAAGGGATTACTGTACTGACACAGATGAGGTCAGACTAAGTGTTGCACAGTTTGACAAATCCCAGAAGCTGCTGCAAAGGACTGGTATTTTACCTTTCTAGCTGCCTTTGTATTGTTTCTTTAATTATTGTTGTTCTCCAGGTGTCTCTTAAAAAATGTGTTCACGGGTTTTGTCATTACTAGGTATAGCTGTAAAACCAGTTTCTTTCAAGGAAGTAAAAAAGCTTTAATCAAGAATGAGAAACTGAATGCTGGGCTTTTTTTTTTTTTTTTTTGAAAGATTATCTTTCACCCACTGTTGTCTTTTATTATTTCCTTCAACACCAACAGCACCTCCTTTGGCTCTAAAATCCATCAGCCTTGATCTAGGGATGGGTGGAACCAGTCTGTCCAATACCAGGATTCCCTTCCTCTCCACACTCGAGATTTAAGATACAAACCAGGACTAGAATAGAGCAGGGACAGACATCCAAGGTTCATGACTGAGTCCAAAGCCTAGTACTCCAAGTTTAATGAATGTGATTAATTCTCATATTGCAGCATACTGAGCTGGAATTGTTATGCTACTATTGATTTTAGTAGAAACTTTAATTTTATTTATATATTTATCTAAAAATGTATATAATGTGTAACCAGTAAAATACAATACAATCAGTTTAACATACACAATAAAATCACAACAAAAATCCTATAATACACCAATACAGACTGGACAAACAACCTGCTGACTGCTAACCCTTCAACCACACATCGAACCTTCTCATTCTCCTTCAGTTATATACTCCACCAAATTACACCCCCACCCCCACCCCCTGTTCATCCTGATCAGTCCCCTCACTCAAACTCTTAAAGAAATTTTTGTCTTTTTTTAAATTATTGTTTATTCTGCAATAACACAAAATATTGAGAATATAGCTCTGACAATCTCTGATTATATATTTGTCATAATTACAGAAATATATAACGTCACCATATTTATGGCAAGAAAAAAAAAATATATTCTATGTATGTTCTATTGCAGACTTTTGCCCCTTTTATATCCCCCTCCAAAAAGCAACAAAAACAAAACCAGCAGCAATCTCAAAAAGGACCCCCTCTTATCCCCAACCACTTACCCTCCTGAAATCTTCAGCACGTACACACTCCAAAATATTAGCAAACATTTACCATTCCCAGAATATCAATTAAGAGTGGAGGGTGGTTTCAAACTTGTGGCAGTTCACACTAAAGACAGTAAGCCTGCAAAAGCTATCAAACCAGGAGATGAAGTCAGGAGTGAATATGGTGAGCAGAGTTACACCTGCCTGATATCTGACACATCCTATATCATGATGAATCAGATTTTACATTTTAATCAAACCCACACAAAAGTTACTCAGGGATAGATTATTTGTTATTGTCAGAGTTGTTTCCAGTATTCTCAATATTGAGAAATTACTACTTACCTGATAATTTCCTTTTCTTAGGACAGTCAGATGAATCCAGAACAAGTGGGTTATGCACCTTTACCAGCAGATGGAGACTGAGCTAACTGACGTCACAGTACTTATACCCCTGCAGTGACATCAGCCTGCCAGTATTTTCTTCAAAAGCAAACTTTGGACAGACTAGCAAAAAACTTGATTAAAAACAGATAACCATGTAAATACTCAGCCAACAGGAAGCACTGAGCTCAGGCAAGAAATGTATAATCACTAGTCTAGGGACTGGACTAACACATACCAGTAATCCCTATAACATATAGTCACACAAGAGAACTATAGTTCAATCATTCGGCAGCCAAGGGAGTGAAGCTGGGTTCATCTGACTATCCTAAAGAAAAGGAAATTATCAGGTAAGTAGTAATTTCCCTAATCCCTAATCCCTAACTTCCCTAATCTCTCCCCCCCTCCCTGTTTCCAGTCCCTGACCTGACACCCCCCCCCCCCTCCCTGCTCACCTCTCCCTGCTCCTCCTCCCACCGGATATACTATGTTAATAATCGCCTAGGATAAATCTCTGTTTAAGTCTCGCTACTCTATGGTTTTTAGTTGATTATTTTATCACTCTCCAGTTGTTATCGTTTTTAAATCTTTCCTGTCTTCCATCGCCCATGTTTTTGCTCCCTGTTTAATGTAACTATACCTTCTACTGAGTTGTTAATTGGTTTCCCCTGTTCTAATGTAAACCGGTACGATAAGACCTTGTCTTGAGTATCGGTATAGTAAAAGAATTTAAATAAATAAATAAATAAATGATTTCTCATTTCCTAGCATCCAGTCAGATGAATCCAGAACAAGTAGGATGTACCCAAGCTACTCCCAAATAGAGTAGGAAGCTGCCCGTGGTCCTGTCTAAATCACATGTGCAAAGGCTGTGTCCTTCCAGGCCTGCACATTCACATAGTATTACATGGAAAAAGTGTTAAGGAGGACCACATCACAGTTTAGCAAATGTCACTGGGAGAAAGCAACCTAACTTCTGCCCATGACTCTGCCTGAGCCCTAGTGGAATGAGCCCTAACCTGACTAGGTAACGGCTTGTAGGGGTGTGCATCCGTTTTCGACGAATTGGCGATCCGCAACGTTTTTTGTCCTATCCGTTAAATACGTGGGGAGGCGAAACGCATCGCGACTCCCCACGTATTTAACTTATTATCCGTTTAATTCAGTGTGCCCCATGGCGCGCGCTTTTCTTCGCCCCCATTAGCTACTAGTTACCTATGATTTTCACAAAATGGCAGCGCCCATGCCCTACATTCCGGTATCCATGCCAACCTGTCCGACCCTTTCCTGTGAGTCACTGTGAGTCACTGTGACCCTTTCCTGTGAGTCACTGTGACTCACAGGAAAGGGTCAGACAGGTTGGCATGGATACCGGAATGCAGCGTATCCGCGCTGACATTTTGTGACATGCACTGAATGCAGCCAATCGTGCTGTCATTCAGTGCTCTCTGTCAATTTTACTGATGAGCCAGCACTATATAAACATCAGCACGAGGAGCTATGCACTTATTTCCAGCGATGCTGTGGGGAGGTGGGCTGGGTGTAAGAGAAGGCTGCACTGAGTGATAGGCTAGTTAAGCTAGTTAAGGAAAGAAAAAGCTAATTATTCTTTGTTTTGCTCCAGTGCCAGGGCAGCTAGTCCTGTTTTTTTCAAGCTGTTTATTTTGGTGATCTCTGACTGAGAAGAGAAGCTGTGCTAGGTCAGCTAGGTCAGCCCAACACCATTTAGGGTGTTGGGCTGGCTTGGAGAGATATATTATTTTCAATTTCATCCATTTTTCTGGAGTGACAAAAATTCCAGCTTTTTTAAACTGATTTTTTTTAATTCAAATTACATAGTCTCTCTGTGCACTGGGCTTTACTGGGCAGTTTAACAGACTGAACCTAACTATTGGGTGGGTCTGTGCAGTCAAGTGCCCAGGGAGTCTGCCTCTTTCGTGCTTACAAGCAAGCAGCTTCTGTGTGCACGCCACACACATTAGTGCACAGCCAGGCACCGTGACAGTGGGCAGTGGGTAGTTTTAACAGACTGAACCTAACTATTGGGTGGGTCTGTGCAGTCAAGTGCCCAGGGAGTCTGCCTCTTTCGTGTTACAAGCAAGCAGCTTCTGTGTGCACGCCACACACATTAGTGCACAGCCAGGCACCGTGACAGTGGGCAGTGGGTAGTTTTAACAGACTGAACCTAACTATTGGGTGGGTCTTTGCAGTCAAGAGCCCAGGGAGTCTGCCTCTTTTGTGCTTACAAGCAAGCAGCTTCTTTGTGCACGCCACACACATTAGTGCACAGCCAGGCACTGTGACAGTGGGCAGTGGGTAGTTTTAACAGACTGAACCTAACTATTGGGTGGGTCTGTGCAGTCAAGTGCCCAGGGAGTCTGCCTCTTTTGTGCTTTCAAGCAAGCAGCTTCTCTGTGTGCACGCCACACACATTAGTGCACAGCCAGGCACCGTGACAGTGGGCAGTGTTACTACTCAGTGACATTAAATCCATAATGTCAGGGAAAGAGAGATGTAGTCGAATAATTGGGACTGGCAGAGGAGGCACCTCAAAAGACACTAGTGCAACACCACCAGTACAGCTAAAAAGGCAACTGTCACAATCTAAACCCTTTTGTAGGGGATGGCATTTCCATGCCAAAAAAAATGAAATCTGACCATGATGCATCGTCATCGCCCCCACTTGTTTCTGGCCCTGTAGTTTTGGAGGTGAGGGAAGGGGAGGCAGAGTCATGCCAGACAAAATGTAGACACCCAAAAGCAGCAGGGGGACAGAAGTCTCGACTAACACTTAGTGTTGTCAAGGTAGCACAGTCACTGTTTGTTTCTGATTCAGATGAAGTATCTTCTTGTGTGGGATTCTCATGAGAAACGGAAGAAGTAATAGCTGACGAATCTTCGGTAGAATCAGTTAGTCCTGTCTAGCCTCCACAAATGTGCAGCAGGGGAGAGATGAAAGTGATAATGAGGAGGAGGAAGAGCAGTCAGCACAGGCACAGAGGGTGACTGAGGCCCCCTCTGGCATTGCTTCTCAGGGTGCACCCACTACCTCAGCTCCAGTGCCAGCATCCACCCCCAAGGTGTTAGAGAGGGGAGGATCACGAAAGACATCTGCGATCTGGAGACACTTTAAAGTGATGGAAGACCAGCGTTATGCTCGGTGTAATTACTGTGCCAGGGATATTAGCAGAGGCAAGCAAATGGGACATCTATCTAATTTTGGCATGAACCATCATATGAAGAGGCAACACCCAACAAGATTACTGCCATCTGGGGATGGTGGCAGTACCAGTCGGGGGACCCCTTCCAACCAGTGTGCAGTGGTAGGAAAGCAGCAGAGTCAGCCCACGCCCTCATCCCTTTCTAGCAGTCAGGTGGCAGGCCAGCAGCCCCCTGATATGTGGCAGAAGTGACAATCTACCATGGAGGAAATGGGGTGGAGTGCGGTAACGCTATCCCGGGGTAGGAGGCAGGCAGCCTCAAACGTTGTAACCAGGACCATTGGGGAAATGATTGCCCTTGATGATCAGCCCTTGCAGTTAGTAGAGAATGTGGGTTTCAAGCGTTTTTTGAAGGTCGTACTTCCAAATTACAAAATCCCCTGCAGAACCACATTTAGTATAAAGGTCATCCCCAGCCTGTACAAGCAGTGTCGCAGTCGCATGCAAGCACTGCTAGCTAAGGCAGAGGGAAGAGTGCATTTCACCTGCGATATCTGGACCGCCATGAATGCTGCACACTCTTACCTCTCTCTGACAGCACACTGGTGGGACATGGCTGAGGCAGGGACAGCCAGCAGCTCTATTACTGAAGAAGTATCAGGGTGGAGGTGGGCTTTACTGCACACCCACCTGACGGACCAGGCCCATACTGCAGCCAATATTCTAGCATGCATCAGACAGATGCTGGAGGGCTGGCAACTACACCAGCGAGACAGGAAAACGCAGGCAGGGTTCTTTGTCACAGACAATGGTGCAAACATGGTTAAGGCAATAACTGAAGGGCGCTTTAAGAACATCCGATGTTTTGCACACACTCTGCACCTGGTAGTGAAGTCAGCTCTGGGCTTGGAGTCCAATGACAAAGAGAATGAATACTTGCATAGGTTAATACAGAAGTGCAGGAACATAGCAGCACACTTCCACAGAAGTGTCAAGGCGGGGCAGGTTCTACGACAAAAGCAGACTGATTTGGATATGCCTCACAAGCGTCTCATTCAAGACATTGCCACCCAGTGGAATTCCACCTTTATGATGCTGGAGAGGTTACTGGAGCTGCAGACACCCCTTCATGAACTTTCTGGTACAATGGACATAGGTGTGCAGAATCCCCTAGGGCATCATGATTGGTTAGTCATGAGTCAGCTGGTAAAAATCCTGCAGCCCTTCAAGGATGTCACGGAGGAGCTGAGTTCCAGAAGTGCCACCTTGGCTGACATCATCCCTATAGTTAATTTCCTGGATGAACATTTGGAGGCCTATAAACGGGAAGAGGGAATGACAGTTGAGGTGCTGCAGTGTCTGGACGTTTTGCAGCAGCAAGTGAAAGACAGATTAAGGCCTTTAACAGACGACCACACATACATGCTCGCCTCAGTCTGTGATCCCTGTGTGAAAGGGAAACTCGCCCTACAGTCCAATTGTCTGTCATTTGTGAAGGAGTTGCTGTTAGCAAAAGTCTGTGAACAGGTGCGCCATAGACAGAGACAGATTAGGCTTGAAGCAGAGGTGGAAACAGCAGGCATGTCAGAGAGTTGTGCTGCAAGCCCAAGCAGGAGCAGCACTGTGTCAATGACAGATAGTACCTCCTCCTCCACATCAGAACGTCCAAGGCATGTTGCCCATAAAGATTCATCAATTGTGCAACGGGCAAGAGAGAAAGCAGCTGGCATGAGTGACTCTGAGCCCGCCCAAGCAAAGGAGACCCTAGCACAGCTGTCAGTGACACGGTATCTCTCAGAGTCGATAGAGAAAATGCAGACAGATCCGCTGGCATATTGGGCACACAAGTCCACTGTCTGGCCACACCTAGCCAAAGTGGCTCAGCAATATCTGTTATGTCCACCAACCAGTGTGCCCAGTGAACGTGTCTTTTCAATAACAGGGGATATCATGAGCCCTCACCGCTCAAGGCTGGCACCAGAGTTGATGGAAATGCTAGTGTTTTTGAAAGTAAACCTGCCTTTGCTTGGGTTTCCAAATTTTCCCTGTGAATGGCAAGATGATTGAAAGTAATTCAAAGCCTTGCAGCAGCTCCAACTGCCTCCTATGCTCCAGATAATATAAGCACTGCAGCTCATAGGAAAGGGAACTCTCCCCGGGTGTAGCCTGCCTGGTTCTACCCTCTGACCCATGTTGAACCGCTGTTCCATTTTGAAATCAGCCTCTTTCTATGCCAAGCTGTACTCTGACTGCTTTCCGGCCTACCTGTCTTTTGTCAAGGATATTCTCACACTACAGTACCTGGGAATCCCGGGTACACCCAGCCTGATTTTAAAAGACCAGCGAGAGCCCACTGGACCCCAATGGAAACCCCCCACTTTAGGGGCGAACCCATTCTAGGGAGCCCTTTCCTGCTCATAGGAAAGGGAACTCTCCCTGGGTGTAGCCTGCCTGGTTCTACCCTCTAACCCATGTTGAACTGCTGTTCCATTTTGAAATCAGCCTCTTTCTATGCCAAGCTGTACTCTGACTGCTTTCCGGCCTACCTGTCTTTTGTCAAGGATATTCTCACACTACAGTCCCTGGGAATCCCGGGTGTGCCCAGCCTGATTTTAAAAGACCAGCGAGAGCCCACTGGACCCCAATGGAAACCCCCCACTTTAGGGGCAAACCCATTCTTGGGAGCCCTTTCCTGCTCATAGGAAAGGGAACTCTCCTCGGGTGTAGCCTGCCTGTTTCTACCCTCTGACCCATGTTGCACCGCTGTTCACATTCACCCTCCTCTGTCTCGGCCTTGAAAACTCTCGTATGTATATCAGCTACATCCACCGGATTTTAAAAGACCAGCGAGAGCTCATTGGATGCCAATGGAAACACCCCACTCTAGGGGTGAACCCATTCTAGGGAGCCCTTTCCTGCTCATAGGAAAGGGAACTCTCCCCAGGGCTCCTGTTTGAATATTTGCTACTACCACCAAAATCGGCACCTGCAGATGCTCCACTCCACCCAGGCATAGTTCATCATGTTTCAGGTCCTAGCACTCGTGTTAGACTCCCTGGTCCCTGTTTCAAGATGGGTTGGGTGCACAGTATGCACAGTTGACAGTCCCACCACATGCTGAGCCTCATCTTGTCTTGCCTCCTTGTCTTTCCCTTATCAAACCACAGGGAACTGACTACCTTGGCTCTGCCAGCCTGTCTTGCCCCTATCAACTTTCTGCCACTCTGCCTTGCTGCCAATCACCAGATGACTCACTCAACTCCTTGTGGTGTTATTGCCACTATCATGGTTCTTCAGTGTGTTGGTGCTAGTCTTTCTGCTTGCTATGTTCCCCCTTCATTGTGCTGTAGGATGTCAATGCCACTTGTTTTACCGCTTTGCCTGTTATGCTGCCTTCAAGGGTTCATGCATCTGTTATCGGTGTTCTCTATTGAAGCTGTGGTGTGTTTTTGACACTCTTGCTGCACTCTTGTCTCTTCTGGTACCCCTTTGCACCTTTACAGTGCCTTAGGCTATTCATGCCACTTTGGTGCTACTTTGCCACAGTCTGAGTACCTTGGAGCTCTTTTGTTGTTGTGATGATTGCTCCCCAGAAGTTTCATCAAAATTGATAATAAAACCCCAATTCTGCAGCCAAAAATAGGCTGGAAATCCTTCCCCCATTGACTTTAATGGGAACCAGAAAACGAATTCACATATCAACGTATCGGGGGCGCCATACGTCCGAATGCAACGGAAATGACCCCCGACGAATATGTATCATGAATGCAACGAAAATGTTTTGACTGCACATCCCTAACGGCTTGCCAGCATCAACATTTGCTGTCGTGACTACCTCCTTAATCCAGCAGGCTATTTTAGTCTGCGAGGCCAGTTGTCCTTGTTTAGTACCACCATAAAGGACAAACAGGCAATCCATTTTCCATAAAGGCTCAGTAACCACCAGATACTGGATGATATTTCTCTTGACATCCAAGGGTCGCAACAAGCTATACTCCGTTACGTCTCACTATCTGTACAGAGATGTCAGGGAGATGGATCGATTCAAGTGAAATTCAGTGACAACTTCAGTAAAAAGAAAGGAACAGTACACAGCTGTATCGCCCCTGGAGTCACCCGGAGGAAGGGCTCCCAGCAAGACAAGGTCTGCAGCATGGAAATTCTCTGTACAGAACAAATTGCCACAAGAAACATTGTTTTCAAGGTCAATAACCGCAAGGACAGGTTACGCATCAGTCTAAATGTAGGACCCGCTAAGAAATCCAAGACAAAATTAAGACTTCATAAGGGTACTGGAAACTGCAATGGAGGTCAAAGATGTTTCATTCCTTTCAGGAAATGGGCCACATCAGGATGAGCCGACAAGGAACCACCATTCACCTGGCCCCTGAAACAGGCGAGAATCGCTACTTGTATCTTTAAGGAATTAAGGGCCAAAACTTTATTCAAGCCATCCTGCAAAAATTCCAAAATGAGCAGGATTAATGAGGAAGAGTACCTTGATCCTCACACTAGGCCTCAAACACTCGCCAAACTCGCATATAGGCCAAGGAAGTGGAGAACTTCCTAGCTCTAAGCAAGGTGGAAACCACTGCCACCAAGTAGCCATGTTTCAGCAATCGAGCCCTCTCAATGGCCTTGCTGTAAGACAAAACCAAGTCGGATCTTCATGAATAACTGGACCCCGACTTAGCAGATTCCTATGTTCTGGAAGTTGAAGGGGCAAGTCCCCCCGTAGCTGACGCAAATCCGCATACCAGGGCCTCCTGGGCCAATCTGGAGCAACCAAGAGCACCATCCCTCTGTGGCGCTCGATCCTTTGGATCAATCTGTTCAATTTAGGTTATGGAGGAAAGGCATACAGCAACTTGTCTTCTGGCCACTTCTGCACTAGATCAGCGATCCCCATTGACTTCGGATCTCTCCTGTGACTGAAGAATTGCTGAACTTTCGCATTGCAAGAAGTCGCCGGAGATCTAGGAACGGAGGACCCCAGTGATACAGAATCAGCTGAAACACCTTGTCTGACAAAACCCATTCTCCTGTGCCCAGGGAGGAAAAATATCCTGGGGGTGGAGGGGAATCCCACAGTATTTTGACACCCCCCCCCCCTTGCGGCAAAATATCACTGCGACATCCTCTCATTATTTTTCGTCATGGAAAAACTTTAAGAAAACATAACAAAGCAGGGCACTAAAAAACATGTGATGGTGATCCACTTCACATGGGGCAGCCATCATTTTAAAGAGCATAAAGGGCCAAAATTACACCCCTCAAAGAAATAATTCCCCCCTCAGGGGATCTCCTGAGACCTCTGCTCACTCCCCTGCTACCTCTTGAGGCAGTGTGGACCCTAAAAAATTAAAATAAGTACACTATAGTTGCATAGTGAATCCCCATCCCCCTTCCCAACCAAAGCCTCCCTTTCAAATCCCCCCCCCCCCCCACACACACACACCAGCTGCCACCCCAGCCCCCAGTCCTCCCTTCCCAAAACAGACCAGAATCCCTGGTGCCTAGTAGGCCTCCCTTCCACTCTACTATCACATGGCCTGTCAACGTCATTTTGAAAGATGGCGTCAACCAGTCCAGAGCTAAGGGGTGCTCCAGGCCACTGCTGAACCACCAATGACTTTTTGAGAAAGTACGAGGTGGGGATGGGGGCCTGGGGTTCCCTAGACCCTGGGTCCTCTTTTGATGTAAGGGGAGGAGGAAAGCACCCACTAGGCACTAGGGATTATTTCCTATTTTGGGAAGGGGGGCCGGGGGGAGGGGCCAGGAGATGTCAGCTGGTGCAGAGAGATTTGAAAGAGGGGAATTTGGGTGGAACAGGGGCATTTCAGACAAAAGGGGAGGGGGTTGGGAAGGGGCAAAGTATTGCTTAGCAACTATAAAGCTTTTAGGGTCCATGCCTTAAGAGGCAGTGAGGAGGTGAGAAGACGGTCTCAGGGAAATCCCATGGGGAAATTTTCAACTTTGGGAAGGGTGTAGTTTTGGTCCTCCAGGCCCTTTAAATTTACCACGGGAGCATTGGGATCCATGCTAGCATACTGATGCCTCCACAGTAAAATATATACACCTCCTTCAAAAGCAATAAAATTACGAGGCAGATTTATTTTTAAGTCAGCCGCGTTATTTTATTAGCATAGAATTAGGTATGCATCAGCTGCTTTGTGTGAATTTTGAAAAATTATACTTGCAAATTGCATGCAACGCAGGTAACTATAATGGGGCATGTTTGGGGCCTAAATACCATGCGATATTGTGTGATAAGACTATAGCCCATGAAAAGCAGCATTTATTGTGTGATAAACACTATTTAATGCACATTACAGAGTTATCATGGCTTAGTAAATTTAGGCCTTGATTTGAGCTATTTTTAGGATATGTTAATTCATTATTTCTTTTAGATTTTTAAAAAATATCATGTATTATTGGTTTTGATGTTTTGTATTTGTTTTATACAATGTTTATATCTTTAGGAATGTAATTTGTTTAAAATAATGTCATTTTATCTTGTTATGTTTTAATTTATAGAAAGACGGTCTATCAAATAAGAATTACCATTACTATTAGCATAGAGCACTTGGTCATAGATGCACCTGTGTTGAAGTACTACAATGTCCCCAAGCCTGTTGTGATGCAGAGAGATGCCAGTAAAAATGGGCTTAGATGTTTTTTGATGCAAGAGGGTTAGCCAGTGATCTTTGCTTCTAGGGCATTTACCCCAGTTGATGAGAATTATGTACAAATCAAAAAGGAATGTTTGAGCATTGTGCTTGCCTGCCAACATTTTCATTACCTCTATGGCTGCAAAATAATTACAGCAAAAACTGTACATAAGTCACTGACGACAAACTTCAAGAAGCCTTTATTGTGTGCTCCTAAGCATCTTATTTATTTGATTGAATGATTTATATTTCGCCTTCAAAGCATATTGCATTCAAGTATTGTAGTTTATCTTGCTGCATTACAACCTTGCTGTTCTTTATAAGCCAGACTGAAATGAATATCAGTGATACATTTAGCAAAGTTACAGCCGAATAGGATCCACAGTCCAGTGCAGGGCTTGCACATCTCTGGGTTGGCTGGGTGCAACAGAAATAATTGGACATTGCACAAATCAATCAAACAGATTATCTGAATGTCAGCAGACCAGAGAATGCATCAGATGATACAGCATACTGCAGGAGAAGAGACCTTACAGGTATTGAATTTTGTTCTCCTGAATGGTTGGCCAGAAAAGAAGGAGAAGTGCTAGCTACCTTAAGGAAATACTGGTCATTCAGGGATGAAATCTGTATATAAAATGACATTCTGTTCTAGGGATGTGAATCGTGTCCTCGATCGTCTTAACGATCGATTTCGGCTGGGAGGGGGAGGGAATCGTATTGTTGCCGTTTGGGGGGGTAAAATATCGTGAAAAATCGTGAAAAATCTAAAAATCTAAAAATCGCAAAACCGGCACATTAAAACCCCCTAAAACCCACCCCCGACCCTTTAAATTAAATCCCCCACCCTCCCGAACCCCCCCCAAATGAGTTAAATAACCTGCGGGTCCAGCGGCGGTCCGGAACGGCAGCGGTCCGGAACGGGCTCCTGCTCCTGAATCTTGTTGTCTTCAGCCGGCGCCATTTTCCAAAATGGCGCCGAAAAATGGCGGCGGCCATAGACGAACACGATTGGACGGCAGGAGGTCCTTCCGGACCCCCGCTGGACTTTTGGCAAGTCTCGTGGGGGTCAGGAGGCCCCCCACAAGCTGGCCAAAAGTTCCTGGAGGTCCAGCGGGGGTCAGGGAGCGATTTCCCGCCGCGAATCGTTTTCGTACGGAAAATGGCGCCGGCAGGAGATCGACTGCAGGAGGTCGTTCAACGAGGGTTCTGGCGCCTCGCTGAACGACCTCCTGCAGTCGATCTCCTGCCGGCGCCATTTTCCGTACGAAAACGATTCGCGGCGGGAAATCGCTCCCTGACCCCCGCTGGACCTCCAGGAACTTTTGGCCAGCTTGTGGGGGGCCTCCTGACCCCCACGAGACTTGCCAAAAGTCCAGCGGGGGTCCGGAAGGACCTCCTGCCGTCCAATCGTGTTCGTCTATGGCCGCCGCCATTTTTCGGCGCCATTTTGGAAAATGGCGCCGGCTGAAGACAACAAGATTCAGGAGCAGGAGCCCGTTCCGGACCGCTGCCGTTCCGGACCGCCGCTGGACCCGCAGGTTATTTAACTCATTTGGGGGGGGTTCGGGAGGGTGGGGGATTTAATTTAAAGGGTCGGGGGTGGGTTTTAGGGGGTTTTAGTGTGCCGGCTCACGATTCTAACGATTTATAACGATAAATCGTTAGAATCTCTATTGTATTGTGTTCCATAACGGTTTAAGACGATATTAAAATTATCGGACGATAATTTTAATCGTCCTAAAACGATTCACATCCCTATTCTGTTCAAAGGACCAAAGTCATTATACCCAAGTTACTGCAGAGTTGGTAACATACATATTCTTGCCATATCAGTGGAGAAGCATGTTATACGCAATCACATAATACTCTAAACTGGCCTAATATGCAAGGTGAGTCCAAAGACTTTGTCAGCAATTGTTCTGCCTGCAATGAAAATGCACACAAGCAGCAGAAGGAAATTATAAAGTTGTATGACATACCAAGATAATAAAAAATGGTAGGTATATCACATAGGCATCTGATCAATATATAATAATGAAGAAAAGATGCCCTAATATGCTATACATTATTTATTAGAATACAATTCAATTCCCATAAAAATTACACACAACATGAATACACATGTACATTGTAAAAGTAATCCCATCCCACAACAAACAAATAATCATGCATATGTATATTAAAACAACCACCAATTTCCCCAGACCTAACTAGGACTTGAGTGGAATTATTTACATTTTTCAGGCAGTTAAAGATTACCAAGTTTTTCTATATGCAAGCAGATACTCATGTGGCTTCTAAGTCTGTCAGATGTTCATAATGGCTTCCATCTGATCCACAGGATCCATTTATAACTGTATTTGAAAAGCTGGTTTTAAGGGATTTAGCAGCATTGGAACAATCAGGCCAGTGTTTTCATTTAAATCTTACTAAACCTCAATGATTGGCTATCAATGATCTTAGAAGGGACTCTACAATAGTCATTAAGCCCGCTGACAAAGGGGGGTATAGTAATCCAAAATAGAGCCCAATATGTGGCAGAGGCACTTCATCAATTGGAGATTTGAATTTTTACCATCTGTTATCCAATGACCCTACAGAGGGTATGCAAATTGAGATTTTTGGGATTATTAAAAAAGCAATTGGTCTTAAAATGATAGATAGTAAATTGGGTGATTATTTATATGAGCAAGATACGATCACTCCAGCATTATATTTGGTACCAAAATTCACAAATCTCTTTCTTCACCTCTTGGCCGCCCCATCTCAAAATGCATTGACTGTTTCTTATAACCTTGCATATCCAAAATTGAATCTTATGTGAAGGATACTACAGACTATATTAGACAATTATCCCAGATTCAACATGTACAGTTAAACTTGTGGTTAGTCACGGTGGATATTTCTGCCTTATACATGAGTACACCACAGGATATAGCTGGGTCTATTATTGAGGAACTTCTGGGACAGGCTCAGATATTGCCACAGAAAGCAGAATTCTTAAGTCAGTTGGCAGTCATTACTTTTCGGAAAAGTGTTTTTAGCTTTGAAGGTGACCTTTATTATCAAGTCAAAGGTATTCCATGGGGTCATCCATGGCCCCATCAGTGGCCTGTCTATATGCTGACCGCTTTGAACGGCAACATATATATGGGACAACATTTTGAAAACATGTGGTTATTTGGAAAATATATATTGATGACATTTTTTATATGTGGTCGGGATCACTGGAACATATACATCAATTTATAGAACGGATTAATACTCTTGATGTAAAATTACAATTCAGTTTCCAATATCACCAACAATGTATCTCATTTATGGATTTGCAGATCTATAAGTGACAAGAGAGGTTGGATACTTCAATCTACAGAAAAAGTACAGACAAATGTATACTACTCCATTATGATAGTTTTCATCCGCAGGGCTTAAAGAATAAGATTGCTTCATCTTTGTTCAACTATTGATGAGTTTAAATGTCGCACAGTAGAGTTGATAGAAAGGTTTAAAAAATGGGGCTATAGTCATGCCTATATTAAGAGGGCTTATAAAAGAGTGTTATATGTTAACCGAGATAATTTATTGATATAAACCTCAGCTCTCTAGATTTGTAAGCAGTATTCCATTTGTATTGCATTCAGTAAGCATCAGGTCCATTATTTGTCAAAATTGGGCCATTTTGAGTCATAATCATTTATTTAGAGAACTCCCCATTTTTGCCTTGAAAAAGAATCACTCTTTACGTGATCAACTTACTTCTGCAGTTCTGCCTCCATTATCACAAGGATCTTTTGAGTTGACGGGTCATTTTAAAAGTAAATCCTGTTCTGTTTGTCCTTATGTTTGTGAATATTCTAGTTTTTTTGTTTTGGTTCTGCGGTAGGAGTATAGATTTCCAGCTAGGTATAATTGCCTGACTTCAAGGTGCTATATGCTATAGAGTGTCCATGCAGCCTTCTTTATATTGGTCAGACTAAATGTTGCATTTGGGTGCGGATTCTGGAACATTTGAGTTGTATCTACACAGGAAGAGATACTGTGCCATTAGTCATTTATTGGAAAACTGAGGGTCATCAGATTGACGATTTAAGGTTTTTTTGTTACAGCATGGTGGCAACATTTCTAAAATTCTGATGGAGAGGGAGCGAAGATTCATTTTTGAATGGCAAACTTTGGAACCTCATGGATTGAATCAGGAGTTAGAGTGGAGTATTTTTCTGTAATTTGTTTTAATCTTATTCATTCAGGGGCAGATTTTCAAAGGGGTACACGTGTAAGATACACGTGTACCCCCCGAAAACCTGCCCCAAGCTCCCCCTGCGCGTGCCGAGCCTATGTTGAATAAGCTCGGCGGCGCACACAAGCCCCGGGACGCGGTAAGTCCCAGGGCTTTCCTGGGGGGCGTGTCAGGGGCGTGTCGCGGTGGCGCTTCATCTGGGGATGTTTCGGGGCGTGGCCAAGGCCTCCGAAACTGCTCCCAGGCTGGGGAATCGCACGCTGGCCGGCTGGCGTGCGTAAGTTATGCCTGCCTCAGGCAGGCGTAATTTTTCGAACAAAAGTGTGGGGGGGTTTAGATAGGGCTGGGGGGGTGGGTTAGGTAGGGGAAGGGAGGGGAAGGTGCAGGGGGGTGGAAGGAAAGTTCCCTCCAAGGCCATTCCGATTTCGGAGCGGCCTCGGAGGGAACGGAGGCAGGCTGCGCGGCTCGGCACGCGCAGGCTGCCGATTTTGCACAGCCTTGCGCGCGCCGACCCCGGATTTTAAAGGAATCGCGTGGCTACGCGCATATCTATTAAAATCCAGCATACTCTTGTTTGCACCTGGTGCGCGAACAAAAGTACGCGCGGGCATAGTTTTTTAAAATCTGCCCCTCATTGTTTTGTAAAACATTATTCTTTTGTGATTTGGCTAAATAGGGACTTGTCTGTGGCCACTGTTAGTCGTATGTTCTAAAAAGAAGTGGGACATATTTGCCATTGAAAAGGCAGTGTTCTTTTCTGCATGTCTCAGCATTTTTTGACTGAAATTTGTTTAGCCGGTCGTTTTGGCTGAGATATTTGAAGACTTTAGTCATTGCACTTTACCAATGGAAGCATTGGTTTGTGTTCAGGTAATGAATTGCTTGTTTACCTACATTTAAACCAATTTATGTGATTGAAAACATGGGAACATGGGTTATAATGATTATTTTGGTTTGTTGTAGGTACTGCCTTTTTCAAAAAATGAAGGGATGATGGCTCATTAAAAAGTCAGCATATATCCATTCGTGTATGATCAGCATTTTTATTTATTTATTTACAAGAATTTACTACTCTGCATTCTTTCCAAAACAATTGTTAAACAAATCTTTTTCAGATGAGACCTCTTCCTGGTGTTGCGCGCCTACTCATGGGCCTAGCCGCGAGCAGGTGCTTACCTCTGCGGTGGGAGCCGCCGACGTCTTCACCGCTCCGCAGCCCGGAGGGGCCTTCATTCCCGGTCTAGCCATGACAGGGAGACACCCCCAGCTGCCTTCCCACAGCTGGAGGCCGCCGTCGACATTGGGGCCTGCCCAGAGGCCCAGCTCCTGCTCCTCCACGTTGTGGCAGGGACGCCACCATCCAGGGCCCAGCTTCCTGTTCCTGTCCCTCCTAAGGTGCGAGGCCGCGCCTCTCTTCCTTTTTAGAATATGCTAATTCATTATTTAACTATTAGATTTTTAAAAAATATCATGGATTATTGGTTTTGATGTTTTGTATTTGTTTTATACAATGTTTATATCTTAAGGAATGTAATTTGTTTAAAATAATGTCATGTTTTAATTTATAGAAAGACAGTCTATCAAATAAGAATTACCATTACTATTAGCATAGGGGTAGATTTTCAAAGGGTTATGCACGTAGGTTACGTGTGTAACCCCCGAAAACATACCCCAAACACCCTCTGCGCGCGCTGAGCCTATCTTGCATAGGCTCGGCGGCGCGTGCAAGCCCCGGGACGCGCGTAATTCCCGGGGCTTTCCTGGGAGGGCTTGTCGGGGAGCATGTCGCGGCAGCGTGTGATTCGGGGGCGGGGCCGCAGGCATGGTTCCGGCCTGGGGTGTTTCGGGGGTGTGGCTGAGGCCTCTGAAACAGCTCCTGGGCCGTGGAATCGCGCGCCGGCCAGCTGGCGGCACGCACGTCTTACGCCTGCTTCTGGCAGTTGTAACTTTTAATACAAAGGTAGGGGGGTTTAGATAGGGCTTGGGGGGGGTGGGTTAGGTAGAGGAAGGGGAGGAGAAGGTGCGGGGGGGTGGAGGGAATGGAGGCAGGCTGCGCGGCTCGGCGCACACAGGCTGCCGATTTTGGGCAGCCTTGCGCGTGCCGACCCCAGATTTTAAAGGATTCGCGCGTATCTTTTAAAATCCGGCGTACTTTTGTTTGCGCCTGGTGCGTGAACAAAAGTATGCGCGGGCGTACTTTTATAAAATGTACCCTATAGAGCTCTTGGTCATAGATGTACTGAACAAGAGGACGTTCGGAGGCTCAGGACAGTGGCCCCGGTGTCCATGCAGGGTCTGTAGAAAAGAACCATCCACCTACCTGGTGAAATGACATTTGAAATGACAGGTACCAGCGCACCGTGGATACTGTATATACCCTGTATACCGCTCTATACAGCAAAATGCATTGCGAACGCCTAGCACTTCATTGACGCGCTTTGGAGGCTCGTTTGCCGCCGTTTGGATTTGCTTCTAATTTGAATACTGAATCGAGCGGCTTGTTTATGTATTTATTTATTTATTTAAAGGCTTTTATATACCGATGTTCATGTACTAGTACATGTACTAGTATATACCGTGTCGGTACATACATGTACTAGTACATACATGTACTAGTACATACCACGTCGGTTTACATTGAACCAAAGTGAGCCAAAGTGAACCAAAATGTGTGCGCATCAAACGAGCGGGCGCCTGGCACTGCCGCACTTTTTCTTACGTGTCTGTACTGTATTGGCCCGATAAAGGGCCAGTGCAGGTGTGGCCCTCCTCAGACTCCTCCCCGGGCATTTCCTACAGAGCCCTACAAAAGGGCTCAAACTTCATTCACTCTTCGCCTTGGCAAGGAGCTAATCCTCCTGGAAGCTTCTCCTCTTTGGACTTCTCTGCATTCTGCTCCTGCCCGGCATCTTCGTTCCTTATCATCTCCTGATGTCTGAGTCCTGATGTCCAAGTCCTGATGTTCCAGGTCCTGAGCAACCCGTACCTCCGGAGGTTCCTTGATTTTAAAGTCCGAGTTCCAGATTCCAAGTTCCATGTTTTAATTCAGAGACTGTTCCTGTTCTGACTCCAGAGGATCCAAGGGGTACACCTCGTTCCTGGCCTATGTTGTGTCCAGAGCTTGACCGCTCCTCTCGTGGTCTGCAACCAGCCATCCGGCCGTGTAGGGTGCATGGAGGACAGTGTGGTCCACGACCAGCCTACGGGCTGTGTAGGGTGCCTGAGGGACCTTGTTCACCATGTCTTGTCTTCTCTTCTTCGGTTCCAGTCTCTCCCAGATGAGGTTCCGTCTCACCGCAAGGGCATACCCCACTCGTTCCACAATGGGGAGCGCCCCCTAGCGCTCCCTCCTTCGGATCCAGAACAGCTGGTAGTCGTGCGGTTGAGGTATTTGGAGAACTTGCTGTGTATCTTTACTTTTGTGAGCAATAGTTTGTTAGGGAGTAATGTATGGTGTGCACGCTTATATATTTTTTAAAATAAATAATATTATTAAAAAAAAAGTAATATTGCTAAATGTGTTTTATTGTTTCTTGTAGGGGTGACAGTTTTGAAGTATGGTGATGTGATATGTAAGATTTTTTGAAGCACCACAATGTGATTTATTTACTTGTGTTTATATCCCGCACCCTCCAAAGTTTGGGGTGGGTTACAAATGTACATACATAATAGAGCTTAAAAACAGTAACTAAAAGACAGATTTACATTACATAAATATAAATCTTAATAAAAATGGGTTTGAATATTTGGTTTGAGTAGTTTTTGTGGGGGTCAGTTTGTTGTTTTTCAGGATAGAAAATTAACGTCATCTCATTAATTTTCTTCACAGGTGTTTTATCATTGGATCACATTGTAGACATATTTTGGTCCAATGCAGTTTATATTTGGGCAGATTTCTACATAACTTTGTATGCCAATTGATCTGATATGTTAACCTATGTTGTATTTGTTTGCTGTATGTGGATTAATGTGTGGGTAGGTTTAGTTCCCTGAAGAAGATGGCTGTGTCAGCAAAACTAGGATCCTAGTTGGGACTCGGGAAATTGGGTGATGTTTTAATATACATAATTATGATTGTTTGTTGTGGGATGGGATTACTTTTATGGTGTACCGAGTGATGGTATACAAAAACCAATAAATAAATAAATTAATTGGGTTCATGTTGTTTGTAATTTGTAGAGGAATTGAATAATATTCTAATAAATAATTTATAGTATATTGAGGCGCCTTTTCTTCATTATTGTATGACATACTAATACAGCCTTGCCATATTGTCAGCATGGACTTTTTCAACTATCTGGGAAAGAGTTCCTGTTGATTGCTGATCACTATTCAGACTTCTGGGAAAGCGAACTGCTGTTATACTTTTCTGCGGAAGCCATGATCTCACATGTTGCAAGATACAGTTTGCACATTATGGTCAACAAGATCAAATGTTTTTGGGTAATGGGCCTCAGTTTGCATGCAAATAATGTAAACAGGTTGCTACTGATTAGGAGTTTGAGCATGTTACTGTTTCACCACGGCACTCATAAGCTAATACCAAAACTGAATCTGCTGGGAAAAGTCTGTGCAAAAAGACAAAAAAGGATGGCAAAGACCTGTGGAAAGCTATAATCTATTGGAGAAACTCACCAAAGAAAGGCATGGATTGCAGTTCGGCACAGTACCTGATTTCAAGGACACAGTGATTGAAGAAATCATTGCTAGTAACCAATAAACTACCTGAGCCCTGGGTGATACAAGGTGTAATGAAAAGGTTGGCAAGCCTTTAAGTCAACTTATGATGTATCTGCTAGAGATTTTCCTGAGTTGAATATTGGTGAGCCAATCTGCATGAAACCATTATCAGGAGATTTAATGAGCCAATGGAAACTAAGTACCTGCATGCACTCATATCCGGTGCTCATTGAAGGAATTCTTCCTATGTCATGTGGATCTTTGAGTAGCTGAGCATTCAGCTTCCCAAGGCTGTTGTGGCAGTACATACAAGACCTGTTATAAATATTTTGCTGCCCTGTGTAAACAATTACTGTGCTGCCCCCTTCCCTCCACCCCGCCCCACCTTGATTTATTCCGTATCTGTCCTGGGCCTACAAAAAAAAAAAAAAACAAGTTCCTTCCAACAATCAATATTTTTAAAAACTGATACCCACCACTCCCTCCCCTCCCTGGAACCCATGGTCAAACGAAAGGTATTAGGTACTCTAGGCAAACCTTATAGCCTTGCACACCCACCGAGACACACACAATTAAATTATGCATCAAGCAATAAAATTAAGAGATATAAAACATTATTCATAATATTAAAACCATACTAATAGAAAGAATTAACATGCCAAAATGGCTGACAACATCCAATAATTAAAAAAAACTTACATAAATGTATTCTAATATTTCCCAAACACTAATAAAATATTTCAAAACATCTGGGGGCGGATTTTAAAAGCCCTGCTCGCGTAAATCCGCCCGGATTTACGCAAGCAGGGCCTTGCGCGCCGGCGCGCCTATTTTCCATAGGCCTGCCGGCGCGCGCAGAGCCCCGGGACTCGCGTAAGTCCCGGGGTTTTTTGTCGGGGGCGGGGCTGATCGACGCGGCGTTTTGGGGGCGGGACGCGGCGTTTCGGGGGCGGGCCCAGGGGCGTGGTTTCGGCCCGGGGCGGTCCGGGCGCATGGCCGTGCCCTCCGGAACCGCCCCCGGGTTGCGTCTCGGCGCGCCAGCGGCCCACTGGCGTGCGTGGATTTACTTCTCCCTCCGGGAGGCATAAATCCGTGGACAAAGGTAGGGGGGGGGTTTAGATAGGGCCGGGGGGTGGGTTAGGTAGAGGAAGGGAGGGGAAGGTGAGGGGAGGGAATGGAGGCAGGCTGCGCGGCTCGGCGCGCGCCGGCTGCCCAAAATCGGCAGCCTTGCGCGCGCCCATCCTGGATTTTAGAAGATACGCGCGGCTACGCATGTATCTACTAAAATCCAGCGTACTTTTGTTTGCGACTGGTGCGCCAACAAAAGTACGCGAACGCGCATTTTTTTAAAATCTACCCCCTGATGAATAAAAAATGTAATAATTATTTCCCCCCAAAACAATAAATATTTCAAAACAGCAGAAACATCAAATTATACCCAATAATTAAAAGGAATAAAGATTTTAAAAATCTCCTGATCTCCATACCTGGGATCTTTTGATTTCTGGTCACCCTGCAGTTGTTGAGGATTGGGGGAGGTATGGCTGCACAAACTTTATCTGCTCTTTCTCACACACACACAAAATAACATAATCATTCTCTCACACACTCTGTTTCTCATATACATGCCTATGCTCTTGCACATTTTCCTTCTCTCTCGCATACACAGGCTTTCTCTCCCTCACAGACACATTAAGCGTGCGTGTGTGCCTGTGAGAGCCTATAGTGACACATAGGCTCTCACAGGCACATACACATTCACAGAAGCTCTCATAAATGCACACACACATACAGCCTCTCACACAGACACACACACATATACACTGGCTCTCACATAGGCACAGACACATATGCATGAACACAGATTCTCACAGATATACATGCACACACAGTTTCTCACAGAGACACACACACATGCACACAAGTGCTTACCCAGACATACACACACAGGCTCGCACACAAACACACACACAGCCTCCTCCTCTTCAGGCCATGGTGGGATGAGCACCACCGCGGCCCCTACAGCCTCCTCCTCTTTTCAACTGTGGTCAGATGAGCACTTCCATGGCTCCACGGGCCTCCTCCTCATGTTGGGATATGGCTGGCCTTCCTGTGCTGGGGGAGAAACGAAAACTCTGCACCCACAGGAGAAGTTTTGCACAGGCACACAGGTTAAAAGGAATACTGCTCGCGGCCTCTCCTGATTTTTGGCTGCCAGCAGGTTAGGGTCCACCAAAAGTCAATGGCATCTCCTGATTTTTCGCCACTGGTGGCCCGTGGCTTTTCCTTTTTTCAGCTGCCAGCAGGTTGAGTTCCATCTGCAGCCCCACAGCTGCTCACCGAGGTGTGCCACCCCATGCAAATGCATGGTATGCAAACTTGGTTGTGTCAGCCCTGAGGATACACATAGCTCAACTAAAGAGTCAAGCAATCCTTCCTGTGCAAGTACATACCCAAGGATGGATAGTAGAGAATCTAATGAGAGCTTATTGAAGAGAACCCTGAGCAAACAGGTATACCTGTTAGAAATCTGGGGTCAAGCATTTATTTATTATATTATTATTAAAGGCTTTTATATACCGACTTTCTTGATACAAATCAAATCAACTCAGTTTACATAGAACTAAGCAGTAACTATAACTAACCAATCAACAAGATTTAAAGGAGTAAAAAGTTACATTATAACAAGGATGCCTTAAACTGGGAGTAGGAAGTAAAGAAACGGAGAACGAGGATAAAGAACTATATGCATGGGAGGGAGGCAAGGAGCCTACCTCAAGGTAGCTTGTAAGCGTGATTTAGCATTAATTTATTTATATAGGTGAAGGAAAAGTTCTAAGTCAGGCTGTGGCCAGGAGAGATAATAGTCCACTGATGTGAGACACAGATTAGCAGCTGCATTCACAGAAAAGCCTTGTCTAAATTCACAGTGATTGACACTCAAAGGCTCCTAAAATACCTAATCTGTAGGACATTTTATAATAGAAAGATATGCAAATACTGAATAAAGAAAAGGGAGATGATGAAACAGGTTGATGGTGTCTTGTTATATTTCACTGGTTTCTATTTCCTGTCTCTGTTACTTTAACCTTCTGTGTTGCTTGCTAGGTAATACAACATTTATTAATTGGTATGTTCATAGATTCTGTCCCGCTGTATACGCTGCTGCTCGGTCTCGGTAATATAACATGGTACCTGTTCAGTAGCAGTTTTCAGTTGTCTTTATTTGCATATATGAAACAACTGTAGTCATGGACTTGTAGTTTTGATTTGTCAAAGAAATGTTGGGATGCAAGTCTAGATCTACACTGGGGGATAAGACCAGTCCTGAATCAGCCTATCCTGAAAACAAGAAGCACTAATTCTAAACGCTTTGGCAGTTATTTTTAGTCCTGTGGTAAGGATAGTCCTCCTGCTTGCAGCACAGTGAAGTTTTCATCACAGGCAGGAGGAAAGTATATTTTGATGGCATCAGGTCATTAAAGTCTCAGTGCCATGTTTAACCTTTCAACTGGCTGCTTTCTAGAATATATAGTCCAGACTCTCAGAATAAAACCTACAAGTTCTTGCAGGTGGTGTGATGACAGCTAAACATCCTACGGTCATCTAGTAATTGTAGTTAAAAAAAGAAACAAAAAGTAATAAAAGCTCAGAAAGAATTCAGTTTGCAATGCATATAAGGAAGTGAGATCTGATATTTCTCAAATTACTAATGGGAAAGCAATATCATTACATGACGGGAAAACTAGATGGCAGAATGTAAATTCAGTCTTCAGTTAACTCCCCTCCTCCTACCCCAGGAGAAGCCTCCCTCAGAAAAGGACCCGCAACTTCTAATATGTCTAATATGGTAGGGCTGCACTAACAGGTGATGTCTGAGAGTGGTGTTGGGTGGGCAAGTGTATTTGTAGATGGGATGAATATATGTGTGTGGGGCAGGGTTAGTGGGTAGGGTATATGTGTATGTACAACTGGGGTATGAGTGGAGTAGGGAGGAGCAGAGGCAAAACCTTTTTTTCATTTATTCATTTTGTAGGTCACCATTCTTCATTTGGTTTGTTTCAGATGGAAAAAAAAAGTTTCATGTATTCATTATATTTGTTCATGTGTTCCCTATTAAAGTCATTATGGGGAAGCAATGCAGTGTCTTTTGGGCTCTCAAATTGGGATTTTCCATTCAGTTCTTATGAAACATGTTTGGTGACATCAACAGAAGGGATAAGAGCACGCCAACACACCATGACTGTGTCAATGTGACACAAGTGGCAGGAATAGTCAAAAGCACCATAAAGGAACAAAACAGTACCAGCAGTGGCAGGAATTCTCCAAGGCACTACTCAGGCCTCGTCAGGGATTTCCTCTCTCTGGCTTCTTTCTCCCTAGAGTTTTGTACCAATTTGGTTGATGCCCTTTACTCCTCATTTGGAGAAGCAGTGAGAGTGGCCAGAACATCCCGGGGCTCCGAAAGAGGGTTAAAGGACACCAACAAGTGTGGTAGAGAATCCCCCAAGGCAGCACAAGAGGGGTAAAGTAGCACCAAGAGTGGTGTGAACTAGGGATGGAAAGGGGGGAACATTTTTTTTTGTTTCGTTTTTGAGGGCTTTTTCCCCACAAATTTTGTTTTGTGCAATGTTTATTTTGTTTCTTTAGTTTTTAAAAAAGAAATAAACATTGAAACCCACCAACCCCCAAAAATAGAAAAAAAAAAAAAGAAATGTGCCCCCATCCCTCCCACCTGGAAAAATGCTGAGTCAGGATCCTCCTCAGCTCTCACTTAACCAGTCTGGGTGGGATCCACAGATGATGCTTAGGCCAGGGCCCGGACCCAAGCCTGACCCCATAACCCAGCCCAGAAGTCGAGTCCTGATGCCTGGCCTCTGCTTAGACCAAGGCCTGGACCCAGACCTGACCCCAGGGCTTGGCCAAACCCAGGCCCTTCATCGGGTCATGACCTATGCTTAGGTCCAGGCTTTAGGTCTAGGCCTAGGCCTAGGAACTAAAGTCATGCTCAGGCTTAGGCCAGGAACCCTGCTTTGGGTCTTGGCCTACTCCTTAGGCAACTCATAGGTTGTATGACTGTGCCATTGAGCTGCTTCCTAACTCTGAACCTCCTCATGGCAGGGTGTACCCACTATCAGTCCCGGAGACCCAAGCAATAATGGAATATATCAAGGTGAACTTCGACCGGGGTTCATTTGTCCCTCTACCTCCTCGGCCGGGGTTGTCGTCCTCTTCTTCTTCTCAAAAAGATGGCACCCTAAACCCCTGCATTGATTACAAAGGTCTGAATGTAATTACAAAGAAATATCTGTACCCTTTATCGCTTATCGCTGAGTTAGTTGATCGTCTCTAAGGATCAAGGGTCTTCACTAAGCTGGACCTCCACGGTGCCTATAACTTAATCTAGATTCAGCCTAGGGATGAGTGGAAGATGTCATTCAATATACAAGATGGGCATTATGAGTACCTAGTAATGATTTTTGGGTTATATAATGAACCTGCCATACATTTGGTATTCCAGAGACTGCAAGACAACAAACTACGCGAAGCTAGAGAAGTGTCTTTTCAAAAAAAGAGAGTCTTCCCTTCCTAGGGTACATTGTGTCTAGCAAGGACTTTCACATTGATCTGGATAAAGTCAAAAGTATCCAAGATTGGCCGCAACCCACCGACCTATGTGCCTTGCAAAGATTCTTATGCTTTGCCAACTATTACCAGCATTTCATTCCCAGCTACTCAAAGATTACAGCTCTTCTCACGGTTCTCACTGCAAGGGAGCTGATACTAAAGTATGGTCTCCAGAAGCCATTGCCGCTTTCCACGAATTAAAAGATGCCTTCCTACAAAAACCCTGTCTCTATCATCCTGATCCCACTCGCCCCTTTGTAGTTGAAGTAGATGTGTTTACTCTGGGGGTAGGGGCAGTGTTGAATCAGCACTGGAGAAGGGTGTCCTCCATCCATGCTCTTTCTTTTCACAAAAATTCTCTCATACAGAGCATAATTATGGGATCAGTATCAGAGAAATTCTGGCCGTTAAGCTTGCACTTGAGGAACGGCATCACTAACTTGAAGGAGCACATCATCCCATTACTACACTGATCACAAAAACTTGGAACAGCTCCATCATGCACAATGCTTAAACTCCTATCAGGTCCACTGTTCTCTCTTTTTTGCATGTTTCAACTTTGCGCTACGGTACTGACCACGCACCAAGAACATTTGAGCGAACACTCTATCCCGGTCTTTTCTGACAGAGAATACTCCGGAACCTCCCAGACATATTATTAACTCAGCTCAGATTCTCCTGGCTGCCACCATGCCTGTCCCACCAGGGGAAGATGGTTGTCTCATGCAAACTCTGAGAAAAGATATTAAGATGATCCCATGACTCCCTTGTGCAGGTCATCCTGGATGGGCCCAAATTCTTGATATGTTCCAGCAATACTACTGGTGGCCCCAGAAGCAAAAAGATGTTCAGGCCTACGTGGACTCCTGTTCCACCTGCATTCAGAAAAAACACTTGGCGGGATGCTGCCAGCCCCAGGGAACAAGACCCACTTGTCCACCGATTTCATAGTGGACCTCCCTCTCTCTAGTAGCTGTACAATCATTCCGCTACCTGGACGCCCCACGGCTCTGGAGTTAGCTTGATTTTTCACCTACCATATCTTCCATCTATACAGCCTGCCCTGGAACACTGTCTCAGACCGAGGGTCCCAATTTATGGCCAAATACTGGTGTTCCCTCTGTAAAAAATGTAACATTGCCTTGGATTATACAATGCAAGATATTACAAAAAATGTGATTTTAACCCCCACTTTCAACTATGAAAGAGATGTGATATATCTGTTCACAAAAATCTTTGAACCAAAATAATTATAAAGTGGAAAAGTGGTAATTTCATATATTGACCACTTAAAGCACCATCCTTATGGTTGCCATCTGGTCTAACTTGATCTTATATTCATTAACTAACCATTTTGGATTATACAATGGCATACCACCCCCAAGCGAATGGACAGTCTGAGTGGACCATCTGCACTCTGAAGGGTTTTCTTAGGGCATATGCAAATGACCATAAAGACAACTGGGCATCTCTTCTGTGGTGGGCAGAATTCTCCCACAACTCCCATATCTGCACCGCTAAGGGGTTATCTCCCTCTCAAATCACTATGTCTTAATATATGTCTTAATATAAGAGTGTGACCTATAACCACACTATATGTATGTATATGTATCCATAGGTTAAAAAAAAACCCCTACCTCGATGCAATTACTCTATGTTTTCTATACAAAATAGTGTGTTCAATAATCACACTATCTCACCATACATGAAGTAAACCTATGTGATACCCCGGGTGAATGTCGGTATATAAAAACAAACAAACAAATAAATAAATAAATAATTTGTATATGGGAGGCAACCATCACCACCGCTACCCATTCTGTTGACCGTTCTCTCACCCATGGCCCAGCTGATTGCCCAGGAGCTTCAAGAACTCTGGGTACACAAAAAATGACATGTTCCAGAAGGCAGCCAATAGGGTCAAAAAGACTATGGACATACACCGAAGACCAGCACCACAGTTCAAGCCTGGAGACAAAATTTGGCTCAGCAACCATCACATTCGGCTCCAGATGCCCTCCGTGCACCTTGCTCCCTAATACATCAAGCCATTCTCGGTCCTACGCCAACTGGGTCTAGTAACTTACCAGCTATAGTTATCTGCCACTCTTGGGATCCACAACGTATTCCATGTTTCATTACTAAAACCCCTAATCCTCTCTTGGCCCTTCAGGAGACCACCGAAACCCCCAGAAGTTTCTTCTGAGGACAGCGTTACCCTACCAGGTAAAGGAAATTTTAAACATTAGACAATGTGGAAAGAGATAGAAATACCTTATCTCATGGGAAGGGTGCAGTCCGGAGGAAAACACGAGAGCCTGCCTCCAACATTTTAGATAAGATTCTCCTGAAAGAATTTCACACCATGCATTCCAATAAACCTAAACCCTCAAGGGGGGGGGGGGGGGTTAGAGGAGGGGGTATTGTGTTTGGAGGTTCGCGGGTCCATCGCGTGGACTGCTGCTCTTTCCTCCAGCCCTGGACCCCGGATGCTGGCCACCAACATTGAGGGAGACCACTGTGCTCCATCTGCCTCCTCTGTGGGCTTCCCATGGACTCGCGCCAGGCCCCTGATCCTGGCCTGCTGCCAAAGCTGCTCCTGCTTTAGGCCCCTCCTAGAGGTGTATGCCAACAACGTCCCACTTAAAGGGCCCATGGCGTAAAAACCCCGGAGGCGCCTGAAGATGATGTCACACACTGAGGCCTATAAGAGACCACTTCAGCAGTACTTCCTCACCTTGGCAATAGGTTGTTTCCTTTTAGAAATGCATTGCCTCTACATTCCTGGTTCCTGACTCCTGCCCCTGGTTCCTAATTCTTGCTGTATGCTCCTGAGTTCCCGTGTCTTGCTCCTGGTTCCATTGGCAGTCTGGTTCATCTTGTTTCACATGATGTCTGTGTTCAAATAATGACTTCGAGAAGACTAGGATGTCATCCAGGTAAACTACCACATAGGAGTACAGCAAGTCCTGAAAGATCTTGTTTAACATAAATTGGAAGACTGCGGGGGAGTTGCACAACCCAAAGAACATTACTAAATATTCATAGTGTCTGTCACAAGTGTTAAAGGCAGTCTTCCACTCATCGCCCTTGGGGATACTAATCAGGCTGTACGCCCCCTGAAGATCCAGCTTGGTAAATACTTGTGCACCCTGAAGAATTTCAAAAAGCTCGGAGATCAAGGGAAGAGGGTATCGATTCTTCTTAGTAATAGAATTAAGTCCACAATAATCAATGCAGGGATGTAACGACCCGTCCTTCTTCCCAATGAAAAAGAATCCAGTCCCTGCAGGTGGGGAAGAGGGGTGAATGAAGCCTTGGTCCAAGTTTTTCTTAATGTATTTGGTCATAGCTTCTGTTTCTGGAGCAGAAAGTGGGTATACTCTGCCCCTGGGTGGAACTTTGCCGGGGATCCTGTCTATGAAACAATCATAGGTGCATTAAGGTGGCAGGACCTCAGCCTGCTGTTTACTGTTTACTGAAAAATTCAGCTAATCCAGTATACTGTGGTGACAGCCTGGAGGTCCTGTAGCAACTGACCAAGCTGCAGATACCACAGGCAAGACTTTAGTGCGGTAATGCTCATGACAACTAGATCCACATTTGGCAATTTGCAACATGGCTCAATCGATGCAGGGGTGATGTAACATGAATCATGGCAGGCCCAGGATAATTTAATTGATTGCTTTAAGCAACATGTAAAGGTTGATTTGCTCTCCATGCAAGATCCCTGTTTGCATGGTCATTGGTATTTGTGATGTTTGTAACCTATCCAGCAGGGTTTCCCCGTAAACAGAAGAGATCGAAAGCAGAATGTCCAAGGGAACCGTGGGTATGCAGTAATTTTGGACTAGAGCCTCGTGGATAAAGCTGCCTACAGAGCCAGGGTCCAGAAAGGCAAGTGCATGAACAATAATGTCCTCAAAGGACAAATGCACTGGAACTAACAGTTGTAGAGAGATGCAGGGATGACCTAGGGTGGCCTCTCCCACCAGGCCTATGTCCTTGAGTTTCCTGGCTTGTTTGGAGAATGACTTGTAAAATGTCCTGATGGAGCACAATATAAGCTGAGGTTAAACTTACAGTGCTTTTGCTTTTCTTCTCAGACAGCTTAAAACTATCTACTTGCACGGCTTCTACTAGTACAGATCCTGATTCTGGTGGTGAGTGGACGGCTATAGGACGCTGGAAATTTAGAACAAGATGAATGGAGTGGTGAGCTGAACTTCTCTCTTTGGCCCATTCCTGAAACCTCAGGTCCAGTTGTATAGCTAGGCTAATCAGGCCCTGCAAGGTATCTGGTATATCTCGGGCAGCCAGCTCATCTTTAATATGCTCTGAGAGTTCCTATCGGAAAATCGCAATCAGGCTGTCACTGCTCCACTGAAGTTCAGTGGCCAGAGTGCAAAAATGCACCATATATTCTCCTAGACCCCCGGATGCCTTACCTAATCTGTAAGAGTTCAGATACATTGGAAGTCTTGTGCCTGGGCTCATCGAAAATCTTTTGAAACTCACACAGAAAGTGTGCCAGATCCCCCAGGATCGTTTCATCCTTTCCCAAAAGAGTGAGGCCCAAGCCATTGTGATGCCGCCCAGCAAAGAAAGAATATAAGTCACTTTGACTCAGTCTGTCGGAAACAAAGGTGCTTGCAACTGGAATTGCATCCGACATCGATTGAGAAAGCCTCTACAACTTAGGAAATCCCCATCATACTTCGGAGGCGGAGGCAGGTGAAGCATGGGCATAGCTGGCTGCAAGGCCGATGCTGGGGCCGTAGTTTAACCTCAGCTTATATTATGCTCAATCAGGACATTTTACAAGTCATTCTCCAAACAAGCCAGGAAACTCAAGGACATAGGCCTGGTGGTAGAGGCTGCGCAGCAATGTCCTATTGTGGATCTCTGAAAATAAGAATGCTTAAAGCCAC